>NC_090173.1:9435427-9735427 GCF_024679245.1 Pseudorasbora parva | reverse complement strand
CTTTTCCCATCCCTGTTGCAGTTTGCTGTTCCACAATTCCAGTCCCATAAGCACTGCACTCACAATAATTTATTTACAATCATTCTGGGCATTCACTCATCACTAACCCAAAGAACTACTGAATAGTTGAACACAAAGTTGTGTGTTTGTGTGAGTTGTGTGTGCATAGGTTAATACAGGCAGAGTAAAATACTTTATTAATACACAGGCAATAGAAAAAGGGTGTGCCCACACTATGACAATTTGGTTGCTCAGGATGAATAGATTTGTGTGCGATACATTGCTTTGCACAGCAGGTGTCACTAGGGAGCACACTGTTTCATGAGGCTTCAGGTAAATGAACCTTTTGGTGAAGCAATGAGCTGGAAAGCCTCAGTGGTTCAGGAAGCCTCATTTGGCCATCACTAGGCGTAGGAGGGCAACTGCTGGGTCCATTGCTGGCGGTCAGTTATTCTGTAACACTGGTGATCCACGGAAGGCGAGGTTGCTGAACCCAAGTGCAGTTTTATTTGAACACTTAACAAAAATCCAAACATTAACAATAGACTTGACTTTGACTTGACTTGACTTGACTTGACTTGACTTGACTTGACTTGACTTAGACTACAAACAAACACTCACCAAACGTGGGTTACACATACATCAACAATAACTGACCAAGACTATGGCAAACATGAGGGCTTAAATACACAAGGGCAAGTGACAAAACGAGGGACACCTGTGAACAACGATTAACCAATAAGCCAATGACAACAAGACACAGGAACACGAGGCAGGAACACATGAGGGCATGGAATCACATGACAAGATCACATGACAAGACCAGGAAGTGCATGACAAAACATGACAGTGAACATGAAACCTTAAAACATGAAATATGAAACATGAACCTACACCCAAACACCTTTTGACAGCTGGTATATTTACCTCGAATCTGTTATAAAAACATGTTAAGAGTTTATAGACCTCGTAGTCATATGAAAATTGTGTTTAAGCACTCATAAAATTCTAACATAGTACAGTCCCTGACAAAAGTCTAGTCGCTTGTGTACAAATTGACCTAAAGTGCCGCTGAAATATATTTCTAATCAAGATTTTTTTTACAAGAAATGGCTCATTTTAATCCCACCAGCTTTTGTGATAATGTTTCAGTGAAAAACTAAACTTTCAAAAAGTATTCTAATATTCACAGCTTGGTAAAGCCCATTGAGTCAATTTTTGCAAAGACATAAGTGTTGTCACCTTGTCATATGAGCTTCACCTTTGACTAATAATGGATCAATTAGGTCTCAAGTGTGTATAAAAAGAACCCCTGTACGCTAGACCTTCAAATCAACTGCAACTAGACCTTTGCAAACATGCCTAAGATTCACCCTGAGACTAAAGTTTTGATTATCATGAGGCTGAAGACCAGATCCACTGCTGATGTGGCAGACACCTTCAATGTGTCTCAGCGTCAAGTACAGAAGATAAAAAAAAGATTTAAAGAGACTGGAGACGTTTTTGACAAGCCCAGGTCAGGCAGACCCCACAAGACAACTGCTCGAGAGGACCGTTTGTTGGCTTGAAAATCCAAGGCCAGCCCATTTTCCACTGCAGCAGAGCTCCACGAGACCTGGTCACCTGAAGTCCCTGTGTCAACCAGAACAGTTTGTCGGATTCTGTCTCGAAATGGCCTCCATGCTCGAATCAGTGCCCAGAAGCCAGCACTAAACAAAAGACAATTGAAAAACCGTGTGGCATTTGCCAAGGCCCACAGCCTGCTAAAAGGATGGACGCTGGAAAAGTGGCAGAAGGTGGATTTTTCAGATGAATCTTCTGTTGAATTACACCACAGTCGCTGCAAATATTGCAGGAGACCTACTGGAGCCAGAAGGGATCCGAGATTCACCCAGAAAACAGTGAAGTTTGGTGGCGGAAAAATCATGGTCTGGGGTTACATCCAGTATGGGGGTGTGCGAGAGATCTGCAGGGTGGAAGGCAACATCAATAGTCTAAAATACCAAGAAATCTTAGCTACCTCTTATATTCCCAACCATAAAAGAGGCCAAATTCTGCAGCAGGACGGTGCTCCATCGCATACTTCCATCTCCACATCAAAGTTCCTCAAGGCGAAGAAGATCAAGATGCTCCAGGATTGGCCAGCCCAGTCACCAGACATGAACATCATTGAGCATATGTGGGGTAGGATGAAAGAGGACGCATGGAAGACGAAACCAAAGAATATTGATGAACTCTGGGAGGCATGCAAGACTGCTTTATTAGCTATTCCTGAGGACTTCATCAATAAATTGTATGAATCCTTGCCAAACCGCATGGATGCAGTCCTTCAAGCTCATGGAAGTCATACAAGATATTAAATTTGGATCTCACAGCGCCACAACTTAATTTGCTGACATATTTTTGTATTTGCAGTAAATTTGTTCAATTTCTGTATAGGCGACAAAACTTTTGTCTTGCCAAAATTTGACCTTTCTGTCTTGATTAAATGATAAATCTTTTTTCTGTGAAAATTATTTATTTCAGTGCATTAAACATCATTTGGGAGGGTTTTAGCTTTTCATATGAGCTATTTCTAACACCAATTAATTAATTAAAAGTCAGGTTAATATCAGGTATTTCTAGAAAATAGATAAGCGACAAGACTTTTGTCAGGGACTGTAGAGATTATAAAAAGAAAGAAATTAGGCTAAGTATTAAAACCGCCAGTAGGGGGCAGCGATTCACTGTTTAAATGAGTGAGCCACTTTAATTGTTCATTCATCCGATTCGTTCAAAAGTCAGATTGATTAAGGAAGAAAACAAACAGCGATGTGAATACTTTTGTCAGTGATAATTACAGACACTATTGAAAAATGAACTAGAAAAACAGACAGCTGTTTTGGTAAATTTTACTGATAGTTATAGCTAAATACATTGAAATGGATGAGCTAGCGAAATATATAATGTCATGTGTTGTTAGATATTACACAATATTCTCATACCTCATTCTCAGTAGGCTACAAGCTTATTATTATTTTTTTTGCATCCCTCTCTGACCAGCAATTATAGTCCGCTGTGTAGCGCTTTTCTTCATTTTTGACACGAACGTTAACTGTGTCTCTCCCATTCAAACGCCACTCGCGTTGTTTTGGTGAAAGTGCGACTCGCTGGTTGGGCGTTACCAATCGGTTCAATGGAGGGGGAGTATTTTTGTCTGATTTATTATGACACAGTCATAATTGATTAGGAACAAAATTATTGTTACAAAATAAATTAATTCTACATATTTTTCATTTGATCTACTATGATTTTCATGTTGAAATATTGGGGGGGTTGTAACTGATGGACTTGAATATTGGGGGGGTTACCCCCCCCCCCCCCCCCCCCCCATAAACTACGCCCCTGGGTTCTGGTGCGCTCACTGGTACACATTACCAAGTTTTCATACAAACTGTGCCCTTCTCTGAATTAAACTGCCAATTTAGCCCAATACTAATATCTCATTTACTATTTATTGAACTAAATAACTTTATCAAACTATATTGTGATTGTGTTAAATGTATGAGACACTAGGAATGCGAGAACTTTGTTGGTTCTAATATTTCGAGCAAGCATACTTGAGCTTCCTTGATCAAATTCCTTCCTTGTAAGCTGATCAGTAGGGTTGTGACAATACAGGGTTAGTTCACCCCAAAATGAAAATGATGTCACTAATTACACACCCTCATGCCGATCCAGATTCGAGTCTCTTTCGGATTGTACCACAGACAAATAAAACATATTTTAGTCTTCAGATAATATAGCGAGAATATGGGGAATGAAGATGTTCTGTATTGTTCTGTATTTATTAAGTATCAGTATTAATATTGCTATTTTATACTTTTTACAGAGTTCAGAGGCATTGGAGCATCACAAAGTTGGAATGAAAATGGGAATTCATGAAGTGGTGAGCAGCAACAGTTTCACTTCAAGATCCCTCTCCGATGTGACATCATGATTGACAGTTGAGATCAACGTCTTCTCTGAGTGAAGTTGTCACTGAGGCACTAACAGAATTTTTTGGGGATTTTTGGGAGCAGATTGGAGCTTTAGCTTTAATTTCTACATTTCCATAACTTTATTGACGTTTTTATCTATGACGTTACCGTTATAACGTAAACAAACACACACAACCTGAGCCCAGTCTGATCTCCGTCTCCAATATATATGTGTTTTAATAAACAGTTAGGTCCAGTCTAACGATTATGATTGGATTATGTTGGTAATAGACACTTTCCTAGAGCTAAAATGTGTTGTGCCTCTAATAAGTGCTTTTGATCTTCTTTTTGCTTTAAATGATATGCGGAAAATACTGGACATTTTCCACAGATTTGTCCCACCACCTACAACGCAACCGAATGCTTCAAGCGCCTCCATGGTCGCAAAAAGTGCTCTTTTTTAACTTTTAAACAGGAAATGACGGAATTTTACCATACATTTTTACAGCAGGTCTATTCGAACGGGATTAGTATTACCTGAGGTAATTTTTCCGGACCTTTTTACAGAAGGTAAAAGTCTCTGTAATCTTTACTGACATTCTCCGTAATGATTACCGAGATGGCACATTCGGACGGGACTAAAATCACAGAGAACCTCTGGTAATAATTACTTTACCCCCACGTCCCCATGTTAAACTAATCCAGTCCGAATAGGGCTTTTGATGCAATTCTTTGACAGTGAGCTTAGGACATTTTTTTTACTTCACTTACCATCTTCCTCACTATGCGTTGTGGCAAGATAAACTTGGGACCTCTTCCAGCCTTCTTTGTCACTGTGTAATGGTTTTAAACTTCTTAATGCTTCCTCTATAGATACAGGGAAGTTAAGGCGAGTGGCTATTTTCTTGTAGCCATTGCCTGACTTATGAAGGTCGACACACATCTGCCTTTCTGGAATGGTGTGTTTTCTTGTCTTTGCCATGTTGACAAATGGGTAAGAGATTAAGGCCTCTGTGTCACATCATATTCATACCTCAGGGAAGCAGGAACTCATGAATTACTAATTAAAATTTCCTAGATACTGACAAATCCATATTTGACATATCCACACAAAATGCATATCATTTGATAGATCTCTTCGTGTTGAACAACTTTGCCACATAACCACTGCTGTCAATCAAATTGTTTGTTAAATTTTAAGATTGTTAACCTACTTTTGCAAACTAGTCCTAGGTTTTTTGCCCGATCGGAACAAAACCACTGCAGGATGATTCTCTGGACTCTCCTGATCAAGTTATCAAAACATTTTTGAACTTTACCCTTTGGGTCGCTATATTAGTGTCATTTATAGAATGGGTCTGGCAAAAACTCAAAAATTAACGAAAATTGGTGGGCACATGCAGCATATGACTTTAAAGAAGCATGCAAACTTTTATGGAGATGGCACTATAGTTGTTAAAAAGCTTTAATACCATTTCCTATTGTAAACTGCCTGCATTTTCTATAAATAGTCTTTTCTCTCTATGATCAAGATGTTTATAAGCTTGCTAAATAAAATGTAATAACTTTTTATGCATGTACCTTAAAGGCCTTAATTGCTCGAATCCCGCTAAATGCTGCTTGCAGCTTTAATTACTTTTGTTTTTGCAAAATCGGTATCATTTTTTTTAACAACCCACAAATCACACTTTGATCAGTGACGTATTATTTCAATTAATATGCTTGCTCGCCTCTATGCTATGCTTGAACTTCACCTCTGCTATGTCTCTCCCTGGTATGGCAAGCTAATTATGGTAACGTTAACGCTTGCTGAAAACACATCCTGTTAAAGCATTTTCTAAGCACAACAGACGTCATAGGATACAATATCTGATTTAAACACTTCTACAATGAGTTTACTTTTGTGTTATCCTCTAATGGTGATGAGACACAGGGCAACCTTGGCAAGCAATGCGGGCCTAAATGACTAACTTTAAAACAAGAGATGCCAGGAAACAATTCTGGAGGCAGTGGAGGATGAAATAAAATCGAATAAATTAAAGAAAGAACATTAATATGTTACTCGCAATTGTTGACACACAATATTACAGTACAGTCATTACCAAAATGTTGAGAATTCATGTTATTATGAATAGTAATCAAATCAAAAGTCGAACTCAAAGAATGTGCCAGGCAGTTAAAAAAAAATTCTTAGGATCCCAATAATCAAAAGGGGGTAATAGGGGAAAAGTTATGATATATACATGTGTATCGATATATATGTGCAAAATAACTTTGACTAGATTAATTAAAGATAGGGTTTCCCATTTAGGGCTGGGCGATCCAACGATAACAATATCTATCTATGATACATCTTTATCAATAACGATTGAAAAATGTCCTATATAGTGCTCAAAAGTCAACAACTGGGAATTTACACCATTAAAAGAAGTATTTGAGAAGTCTTTAGTTGTCATTGAGGTTAATAAAAAACACATACTTACTGTACAATCGCAAAGGTAAAATGGCTGTGAAAAGAGCCTTTGGGGTGTATGTAATAGCGCCTGTTGAGAAAAAGAAGAAACATGAAAAGGTGTCAAATATATTGCAAATGCCTTTGTGTTTAATTTATCTTTATTGGCTAAAACATTAAGAACGTTAAGAACGTTAAGAACATGGCAAATCAGAACTGTAGGATGACTTCTAGATTGATCACTTACAAAAATCAGATGAAAATAGATTAATGAAAAAACAGAAAAGACAATTTAAAAAAAAAAAAAACACTTACTTCACTTACGTTTAATTTACTACTTCATAACCAATTATTTGTCTGATTCTCTACAGTGGCTGTGCGCTTGAACTAAACTGAGCTCTTTGATTGACAGGTCTACTCTTAACGTTACCATAGAAACGCACAACAAACGAGCTGCCTTTATTTTAAGTAAATCAATCAGACAACATCATTAAAAATACCTTCAGAGTGTAAGGGGTTAATATTATAAAAGGACAGGTGTCATTTTTGTGTGGACAAAAGACAGTCCGTCAATTTATGACCATTTATTAGTTTAACCTGGCTGTTTACCAAACAATTGTCCTCTGAAATACAAAAATGAGTTCCCCTCAGGTCTAAAATAACTCAATGAAAATAATCAATACATGAATATAAACCAGTTAATAACATCTAACCAAGTCTAAAAACACGTAACGTTAACAGTTCCCTTTCGTTCAGTCATTCCGACGTAACATCAGTGACTGACGAATGGGGGGTTTCACCTAGAAGCCAATCATCTTCGAGATCTTAGAAAACGCCCAATGGTAGTGCCAATGCCATGGGCATGCGAGATTTGCATGCGTAACTCCGCCTACCCACCTGGGTATATAAGGAAGTAGCTGGCATGAATTGCATTATGTTTCTGCTTCGGAGCCAAGAGCATCTCTTCACTCCGGCAAGCCTGAATTCTGAAGTCCTCTCTTCAGTCTTCGAGACGAGCGGTTCTCCAGGGTGTTGGTGTAACGGCGCATTCCAGCGATCTCACATTGCCTGCCTGCTGAGTGTGCCTGCCTGCTGAGCTGTGTGTGTTTTCCCTGGGTGCTTCGGCACTCTGCAGAGCTTCTCACAAAAAGAGCTTGCGTGTGGCACGTCTTTTTCAAGACGGGTTGCCCGCGCACTTCCGGGTGCGGTCGATATCTGTTGCTGTCTTTGGGACGCATTCACTGCTCGACGTGTTTGGGCCCAGCACGTTCGGACAGTGTTTGTGGATGTGCTGTGTTCCCTCTGTGGGAACATGACCATCGCGATGTTGTGGTCGACACTCAATGATCTCTGTAAAGAGAGAGAGTCCCCCCTGCCACACCCCGATCTACCATCTCCGAGAGAGGTGGTACTTTGGCTGGTGGCCAGGGTGACCTGAGGGCGGTGCTGTGGTATTAAGAACCCCGACGATCATTCCTCGGGCCACTCCCGACCTCTTGCACATCGCTTCCAGTGAGTGTTGGACTGAAGCAGCGGGACCGTCTGCTGACGCCCCGTTCGTTTCGTTCATACTCCAGATAGTGGCGAGAGGTTGATTGCCGCATCTCAAGGTGGGCTAGAGTCCTTTGGGGATGACGATTTGGCTATGCTCCGCCTCCGGGTGTGGTAGCACTGTAGAATCTGACCTAGAGTTGACAGCCATGTTATCTCGGGCAGCCGCGAGCCTCGGGCTGGTGTGAATCTCCACCCTGTCACGAGTGCTCGCGGTTGGGCGATTGGTTTTTGGAGGTGGCACCCGACAGCTGCGGGCCCCGCCCCCAATGCCATTTCGCTCCCGAGATGCATGAGGAGTGCACGCGGTCCGGGAGATCTCCAGGTCTTCCCGCGACCGTTCGGTGGCCTCCTCCGCCTTCTCTGCCCTCGAGGGGTCGCGGCCTAAGGGTACACTGGGGTCCCTCCCCCTCAGTCAGGTGCTCTGTTGCGCACTACGGTGTCCACTGAGTGCTTTGACTTGACACGGTGAGGCTATTCTAAGCGCCCTTCCAAGCCTGTTGGCTCGTCTACTTCGGTGGCGTAGTCCAGCAGTGCTATGGGGTAAGCTGCCGCCCCGATGCGTATGCACGAGGACAGAGCTGATCCAGGGCTATGAGCCCCCTCGCAGAGCAGACCCCAGCGGAACGCGAGTCCTCCTCCCCGAGTTCAGAGGAACTCCTCTGTCAGGACGCAGTCATTACCAGTGCCCCCGACACCGGGCCGCTATGCCACCTGAGTCCGGGCCGGTAACACTGCCTCTTGAAAGGCGTGCCGCCACCGATCCCGCCCAGCGCGGCTCAGGTGACCACACGCCCCCTGGGTCAGGAGATGTCCACAGCTGTGGTCCGGGAAAGACAATTGGCCTTACTTGGTAGATGTGGGAAGGCTGAGTGAGCCCGCCTCCTCAGCTCGCCCATATCCCAGGCCGGCCTCATCGGTGGCACGGTCAGGGACTGCGCCCAACAGTTCTTGGCCGTCCCCAGAGGCAGACTGAGGCCATCTGCCCCGGCGGCCCGCTGCTGCACCTAAGCGCCGCCGGCACAGTTGCCTCAGCCTCCTCGCCGCCAGGGCGACTTCCGGCGACCCCCTCCCGCGTGGCCAGAGCAGCAGCCTTCACCCCGGCCACGCCGCGGAGCGCGCTGCAGGAAGCCGTCCCAGTCCACGCCAGCCCCGCAGCTTTCTAAAAAAAAAAAAAAAAAAAGAGGCCAGCGGCACTCCGGACGTGGACAGCTCTAGGATGGGCAGTTCTTTCAGGGTACGGTGGCAGGTCCGCCCCTTCCCCCGGTGGAGGGCCGGGGGAGAATCCTTTGTCCAGCCACGGGTCAGCAGCACCCTTTGTAAGAAGGAACTGATTAACCCATCCTTGAGCACCCAGAGACCGGTGACGGCAGTGTGCGCTGCCTCCGGGCACGCCGCTCTCGTCCCTCTCTGTCGCCAGCCCCCTCTCAGAGCAGATCCCAGTGGAACGCGAGTCCTTCCCTGGTCTCCTCGGCCACCCGAGTCCGGGCCGGTAACGCTGCCTCGCTGCCCCACCGAGGGTACGCCGGTGCTCCGCATGACCCCGTTGGTACACTCCCTGGGAGCGTGGCTACAGCTGCCGGGACTGTCCCGCTGGGTCGCACGGACCATCCGGCTCGGCTATGCGATTCAGTTCGCGCGAGCTCCTCCCCGCTTCCGGGGTGTCCGGTACTCCGGTCCAATGCCCCAGTCATGCGTGCGGAGATCGCGACCCTACTGGCGAGGGGCGCAGTCGAGCTCGTCCCTGCAGCCGAGATGAAGTCCGGCTTTTTCAGCCCTTACTTCATTGTACCGAAGAAATCCGGTGGGTTACGACCGATCCTGGACCTTCGCATCCTTAACCGATCCCTGTACGGCTTCCGTTCAGGATGTTGACTGCGAAACGCCTTGTTGAATGCGTTCGTCCATGAGATTGGTTTGCAGCGATCGACCTGAAGGACGCGTACTTCCATGTGTCCATCCTTCTGCGACACAGACCGTTCCTACGGTTTGCATTCGAAGGGCGGGCATATCAGTATGCCGTACTACCATTCAGGCTAGCTCTGTCCACTCGCGTCTTCACGAAGATTGTCGAGGCAGCCCTGGCGCCACTCAGGCAGCAAGGGGTTCGCATCCTGAACTATCTCGACGACTGGCTCATACTGGGCCACTCTCGGGACCGGGTGTGCGAACACAGAGACCTGGTTCTCCACCACTTAGCTCGTCTGGGCCTTCGGGTCAACTGGGAGAAGAGCAAACTCTGCCCAGTGCAGAGGATCTCTTTTCTCGGTATGGAGATCGACTCGGTCGCCATGTGTGCCTCAGCTTACCGGCGTGCGCGCGCAGTCACTGCTGACTTGCCTCCGTCAGTTAGAGAGCAAGAGTGCGGTTCCACTGAAACTGTTTCAGAGGCTCCTGGGGCATATGGCATCTGCAGCCGCGGTGACGCCGCTCGGATTGATTCATATGAGACCGCTTCAGCACTGGCTTCGCGATCGAGTCCCGAGATGGGCATGGCAGTCTGGCACGCTCCGGGTCCCAGTGACTCGGGCCTGCAGACAGACACTCACCCAGTGGTCGAACCTCAGGTTTCTACGGGCAGGTGTGCCCTTAGAACGAGTTTCCCGGCATGTTGTTGTGTCAACAGATGTGTCCACCACGGGCTGGGGTGCCATGTGCAATGGACATGCAGCCCCCGGCTCTTGGTCAGAGAGCCAGAGCCGCCTGCATATCAATTGCCTCGAGTTGCTGGCAGTACAGTTCGCCCTGCACCGCTTCCTAGCGTTGTTGAAGGGTCAACACGTTCTAGTCAGATCGGACAACACGGCCACGGTCTACGCTCCCGCCGCATGTCTCAACTCACCCGCCATCTCGTTCTATGGAGTCAGAAGCGCCTGAGGTCCCTTCATGCTGTCCATATCCCGGGGATCCTGAACCGTGCAGCCGACGAGCTCTCACGGTTTCAGCCAATCCCTGGGGAGTGGAGACTCCATCCCTAGTCGGTCCAGCTGATCTGGGATAAGTTCGGGGACGCACAGGTAGATCTGTTTGCCTCCCACGACTCGTCCCATTGCAGCCTGTACTATTCCCTGACCGAGGGCACGCTCAGCACGGATGCACTGGCACAGCTGGCCGCAGGGCCTACGCAAGTATGCGTTTCCCCCAGTGAGCCTTCTTGCACGTGTTTTCTGCAAGGTCAGGGAGGACAAGGAGCAGGTCACGTTGGTCGCCCTGTACTGGCACGGCCGGACCTGGTTTCCAGAACTAGTTCTCCTTGCGACAGCCCCTCCCTGACCGATTCCTCTGAGACAGGATCTCCTCTCTCAGAGCCGGGGCACCCTGTGAAACCCGCGTCCCGATCTTTGGAACCTCCACGTGTGGCTCCTGGACGGGACGCGGCAGGTTTGAGTACCCTACCACCTACGGTGGTGGCTACTATCACTTCCGCTCGGGCAGAGTCCACGAGACAGGCCTATGCGTTGAAGTGGAACCTCTTCGTCAATTGGTGCTCTTCTCGCCAAGAAGACCCATGGAAAAGCCCGATCGGGTCTGTGCTCTCTTCCTCCAAGAAGGGTAGGATCGAAGGCTGTCTCCATCCACACTGAAGGTTTATGTGGCCGTTATCGCCGCTTATCATGACCTCTTGGACAGTAAAACGGTAAGTAAGCACGACCTGGTCATCAGGTTCCTGAGGGGTGCGAGGAGACTACATCCTCCTCGTGCTCCTCTCGTACCCTCTTGGGACCTCTCAGTAGTTCTAAGTGCTCTGCAGAGGGCCAATTTCTTGTCTATGAAGACAGCGCTCCTGACCGCATTGGCCTCCATCAAGAGGGTAGGGGACCTGCAGGCATTTTCGGTTGACGAAGCGTGCCTGGAATTCGGGCTGGCTGACTCTCACGTGATCCTGAGACCCCGCCCTGGATATGTGCCCAAGGTTCCCACCACTCCATTCAGAGACCAGGTGGTGAACCTGCAAGCGCTGCCCTTGGAGGAGGCAGACCCAGCCTTGGCATTGCTCTGTCCAGTACGCGCCCTTCGCGCTTACGTAGACAGGACGCAGTGTTTCAGGACCTCAGACCAGCTCTTTGTCTGTTATGATGGGAATCTGAAAGGGAAGGCTCTCTCAAAGCAAAGGCTGTCTCACTGGTAGTGGACACCATTGTTTTGGCTTACCAGCAGCAGGGACGTCCATGTCCCCTTGGGGTCAGGGCCCACTCCACTCGGAGTGTGGCCTCCTCTTGGGCTTTAGCACATGGCGCTCCGCTGACAGACATCTGCATAGCTGCAGGCTGGGCGACACCAAACACATTCACCAGGTTTTATAACCTCCGAGTGGAGCCTGTATCCGACTATGTACTTGCCTCTACAAGTGGCCGGTAATGGATTGGCTCAGGTGTCTTCGCTTGCTCGCCATTCCACTCCACGGACTGGATACGTGCAATATTCTTCTCAGGTGAGCTCCCCGAGAGCCCTGAGCTCCTCCAGTACTGACGACGCCGATGCCAGCCCTTAGCCCAGACACTCGTGTCCGGCCAGGTGCCCAGTGTGCATGGTTCCCCTCCGGTGACCCCCACATGTGTATTCCACCGTAAGCCTCTCTGAGCGGGTGTATTCCCTTGGCAACTTTGCCACCCCTGGGGTTAAAAATACACCTGCGGCTGGTACCCCAGTGATCTTCCGTATGCAGCCCCGCGGGTCATACGTGTATTCTTAAGTCCTCCGTACGGGTAGGCATCTTGGCGCATATCTCCCTCTGGAATATGCCTCCCAGTGTACCTTGGTATTCCTGCATTAAGTAGAGGCCTTTGGCCGTCCTAACTTGCATCAGGGCTCTCACGCTTGCGCAGGGCACTGGAAGACAGCCGAGTGGCATTATTTCATTGGGACCCCCATTCGTCAGTCACTGACGTTACGTCGGAGTGACTGAATGAAAGGGAATGTCTCGGTTACGTATGTAACCCTCGTTCCCTGAGGAGGGAACGGAGACGTAACGTCCCGCTGCCATTTCCGCTGTACCGCTGGAACGGCCGAGAGTTCAGTCTTGGCTCCTCAGCAGGTAACATAATGCGATTCATGCCAGCTACTTCCTTATATACCCAGGTGGGTAGGCGGAGTTACGCATGCAAATCTCGCATGCCCATGGCATTGGCACTACCATTGGGCGTTTTCTAAGATCTCGAAGATGATTGGCTTCTAGGCGAAACCCCCCATTCGTCAGTCACTGACGTTACATCTCCGTTCCCTCCTCAGGGAACGAGGGTTACATATGTAACCACGATGTTCAGTTAAGTCCGGAGCCAATTTCTGTCATCCGTTTATCGAAAACATTACTCAGAAAACTCGACGTTTTTCTAACAAAATAATATTTTTCAATAAAAAAATAAGTACAGAAAAAAAAATAAACACATACTGGCCTGAAAATTGTGTGTTTGAAATGGATAAACACAGATCACAAGAGAGAGTCTGTAACATTACTGCCGATGCTTCTGAGTAGATCAAGCGCGACACCTAAACAAGACAAGATGTGCGTCCCAGCATTTGTGTTGGGGGAAAAGCGCGGGATCAGCAAAATGGTTCCTCACGGTTCCTCCGCCGATCTCCGGAGTGTGCATGGATTGGAGTGGCTGTAGACTCATCCCGCCGATGGTTTACCCACCTATGTTTTTTCGTATGCAGGGGAAAAACCCCATCCAATACTTTGCTGCTGGAGCCCTCCAATTGCCAACGTTGGTAAGACTGAACGTGCTGTCTGGGTTAACTTCTGTAGGCAGCTAAATCAAACTGCAGAAATTTAGCAAACTCTTGCGCCTCCAGTTCGTGTTGTAAGTGGATAATCTCTTCAAAACCAGTGTAGCCTATCCAGCTCCTCTTTTATTAATTTAGCTACTTGATCATTCATTTACTTGTTTCACTTTCACACTTTATTTATTTACTATTAAATACAATAATAGTCTCTTCTCACTTCATTATGTAGTACATTTGTAATGTATAATTTATCACATTTCCAAATATTTACTAACTTCTTTGTGTTGTAGATGCCTTACAAGTGAATGCTGATAAATAAGAGGCATCAGAGTTTATCTTTGGTGCGACGGTGCAAAACTGGCTCTGTCACGCCCCTGAAAGACTTGGGGACATTGCTCATAGTGGAAACCCCCTGAGTTTGGAGTATTCAGAGTATTTCAATATTTCAGCAGTACTGTCTTTTTTGCGAGTTTCCATTTGTATTTACTTCCATTTTGCAGAGGCAGGTTGTCATGTTTTTCCAGGCTCTTCTCATTTGTGTTATAAATTCAGGTGTAATTGTTTTAATTCAATGTGAGATTTCCTGTTGTAACTGTGGGGGCATAAATACATACATTTGCATGTAAACTGAAGGATGGTGTTTACTTTGAGTGACTTTTTGATACAAAATCATATCGATTACAGCCATACATGGTCTCTGATTGAAAGGAATGAAATAAAGAGACAATTAACTGTACATAAAGCAACATTGATCTATTTTTCATCGTTGAAATAACATTATTTCAGGGTGCAAACCCGATGAAAAATCAATGTTAAATTTCAATGCTGATTCAATAATATTATGATTGATGCATTAACATTGATTCAATCTTGATTCAGTGTTAAATAAGTGATTTAATTTTAGTTGAAAAACTATTGATTTTAAGCCCATCTTGATCTATTTTTCATCATTGAAATAACATTATTTCAGGGTGCAAACCTAATGAAAAATCAATGTTAAATCTCAACACTGATTCAACGTTGATTGAACGTTTGTCTGCTATCTGGGTCGCCTTGGTGACCAGCTGTCTTGGATTTTCCTCAAGTTCACATGATCGTGTGTATGCTCATGTTGCACCAACGTGATTCGTGGGCGTCTCTTTGCGAACGCATCTTTGTGAGCGCGTCTCAGGGTGAGCGCGTTATGTGAGTGCGTCTTCTGAGTGCGTCAGTTTGTGAAAGCATGGGCGAGTGTGTGATTGTGTGCGTGTGTGTGAGTCGAAGTCAGTTGGTGTTATTTTCTTTGTGAATGATTTAGTTGAATTTTCTTTATTTATTTTTGTTTTTTGTTTTTTGTTTAAGTATTCTTGAATCCTGCAAGTGGCGATTGTCACCTTTTGAGTGTATCTGATATCAATTTATTTTATCATCAACAAGGTTCATTATCTCTTGTGATTGGGAGGGTTTATTTTACATTTATTTCTTCTGTTGAATTGTGTGGTTTTGGTTGTTTATTTTTGAGTGGGGTTAATTTTGGTTGTTTTATTAATTTGTATGAAGATGATAATTAAGGTTATTGTTTGAATTGAATTGTTTTGGATTACTTTTCCTACCTTCACTAATGTTGAATTGTCCTATGTCTTATTGATATTTAAGATATACGCTTATAGGTGACCACTGGATGGTATCAGAATATTCTTTTACTTAAAGATTTCTTGTCTTGTCTTTTGTATGATTATTCTTTTAAACCATTGTGTGTAAATTAAAGATTGGTTGCGCACAACTCTGTTTGTTCTTTCCATTTGTTTGGAAAACCTGTAAGTGTGAATATTCATAATTTATCTGATATCTTAGGCAGTGCTGGCCTCCGCTCACAATTGGCATAGTTCGACAGGGTCAGTTTCAGGCAGAGGTGTGTTCTTCTAATTCTTGGGCACTTTATTGCTTGTTTGAAATAAGAGGTGTATGTCTATTTTTTAGTTGTTCTTGGTTTTTTTTGTGATGTTTTTTTGATGTTTTAGTTGGATGTTTCTGTGTGAGTGTTTGTTTATTTTACAGCGGCAAAGCAGCAGCGAGTGGTGATCATTGGAAGCTTCTTTAAGACTGGTAGTTTGTTAAATTGCTGGAGGTTTTCATCTTGTTCTCTTTCACGTTATTCATGGAGAACGAGTTGGAAGAGCTGCGACGGCAGGTTCAGTCCCTACAGTCAGAGAATGACCAGTTACAGCATCAAGCTACTTCTGCTGCAGGGCCCTCGGTGGGTGTTAGTTCGGCTTCTAACTCAAATGTTCGTGCCCCTAGTACGGTGGATACCCCCAGACCCATAGTAGAGCGTGTCATTCTTGTCCCTAGAGAGAGACGATGTCCCATATTTAGTGGAATTGGAGGCGAGGATGTGTTGGAATGGGTGGAAGAGGTTACAAGTAATTTATGGGCTCAAAATTTATCAGCAGAAGCTCTGTTTATTCTTGATCATCTAGAGGGTCTGCCAGGAGTGAAATTAAGTTTAGATCAAGGGAGCAGAGGGAGGATCCGGAAAAGGTGTTTTCTGTTTTAAAGGAGTTGTATAGGTGTGCACGCTCATATATTTCACTTCAGGAGCAGTTTTTTTGGAAATGGTCTTTGACCGATTACAGCAGGAGGGACTTAAGGCGAAGTTAGAAATTTAGAATAGATGGGGTGTCTACTGATCCCGCTAAGATCAGTGCAGTGGCTGAGTGGAAGCGCCCAACTAACGAGACTGAATTGCGGTCTTTTTTAAGGATTCGCAAGTTATTATAGGCGGTTTGTAGAGGGATTTGCTCAGTTGGCTTCCCCGTTACATCGCCTTGTTGCAGAACTGATAGGGACAAAGAAGAAGAGGGGTTCTGGGAAGTTGATTGAAAGCGATGCTAGCCATTCTGGGTTAGCAGCTGTGCTTGAACAGGAGAAGGATGGTAAGATGAGGCCAGTGGCATATGCTAGTCGGGGACTCAGACCAACCGAAAGGAATATGCAAAATTATAGTTCCATGAAGTTGGAATTATTAGCAGTGAAGTGGGCTCTGACTGAAAAGTTTAGAGATTATCTTTTGGGCAGAAGTGTACAGTCTATATGGATAACAATCCATTGAGCTATTTGAAGACTGCTAAACTGAGTGCATTAGAGCAACGCTGGGCTTCCCAGCTGGCAGTGTTTGATTTTGATATTCGATATTGCCCTGGCCGTACTAACGGTCCTGCAGATGCTTTGTCTAGGCAGTACACAGTGGTGCCTTCTCCACAGCAAGAGTGTGGTACTGCTCTGTCGACGACACTGGTAGAATTGTTGGACAGGGGGAGATCGGTAGAGGCAGTTCAGAGCACAATCTCTGTTTTTGCTACAATTTCAGTTATTGGACCCGCCCTGGACTTCTTTTCTTCCAAAGTGTATCCGAATAAGGAACAATGTCACTCTATTTCACTTACACATTGCCCCATAGACAAGCGTTATAAGCAAATCTGTTTTTAGAGATAAAACTCTTTACATTCGATCTACTCTGTAACCATCTGTTAATTACCCCTAGGGTCATTTCTCCCCGGAGTTGTCCTTTGAGCGGTTAAAAAACATAGAAGAGACCAAGTTAGGTGTGTCGACTGCATTCCAGGTTTAATCTCCATAGTGACACAAAAGACTGTCAAGTGGGTGTGCTGTTGTTGTGGGTGGCATATCTTTGCTGAAACGAAAAAACATTTTTTAGTAACTTCATGTCAATGCAAACTTAATTATTTCCTTGTGCTGCCTCAGGTATTTGCACCAAGGAATAGAGTTTATGTTGCTTGTCTGCATTACTGAAACCCCTTTCATTTCTCATAAAACCATATTTCTCAACCTCTTCAGAAACTGCAGTGTTTTTGCTACTATAAAAGAGTTATAGTCTCAGTTGGGTTGATTTAACTGTATGAGAGCTGGTTCTTTAACCTTATTGAAATAATATGATATTGTGACTATTTTAAATCTGTATAATGCCATGAGCAGAGGTGGAAAATCCATGGGTCAGAAAGTAAAAGTCCTACCATATTTAGCTGTGTTTGTCATGGTGAGAACAGCAAGAGAAAACGTGATCATATGATTTTGGCCACTTGTTGATGATACAGATGTAAATTATAGTTACCATGTGACTCTATAGTATGGTGAACAAACATCCTATTTTCCCAGGACATAGACATTTTGGTTATAGATAGTGTCTTGTAATATAACAATTTTCTATCCATACAGAGGGGGCATACTTTAAATGCACTGAAATTAATAGGGCATCTTTACTTAAACTTTGGGTATCATTTGAGTGTCTCATTGCCAGTCCGAGTGTCCTGCTTTTTCAATAAGCAAAATATGGTCACCCTACCCTATAGCATGACATCCAGCAGTGTTCAGATTAACTGAATTATTTAAAAATGCTATGTACACATTTTTTTGCACTTTCCACACTTTCCAACTGTGAGTTTTAGACACAGACATCAAGAATCCACGTATGAATCTCATCAACGGTGACGTACTTCATGCCACAAAGCATTCTGGGTGCATAATACAAAACTCATCATGGCTCCCAGAATACATTGCGGCATAGAAACATGTTACCATTGCTGAGATTCATAGGCTGCTTCTTGATGTTTGACTGTGAGTTGATCTCGCAGGAGTTCATGTGTTTAGTCGATTCATTGCGTTTTGTTCATATTGTGGTGGACACCCTGTGCAAGGTTGAGACTGTCTTGCTGTCAGGTAGGGGTGCTGTTGTTGTACCGGCAGAGGAACAAGTCCGTCACCAAGCCACTATTGCATCGCAGGCCATCGAAGTGGATCGAGTGGAGGAGGCAATCCAGGATATGGATTTGCCTCAACTGCCTCAGGACAAACAGGTTTAGGTCAGGTCCCTTTTGCATGAATATAGATCTGTTTTCTCAGCTCATGATGGTGACTTGGGTTGTACAGAGCTCATGGTTCATGAGATTTCCCTGCATGATAGTGAGCCTATACGTCAAAGCTATAGACACCTACCTCCTTCAGATTATGAGACAGTTAAGCAACATATTCACCAACTGTTACAGAGTCAGGTGATTAGAGAGAGCTCTAGTCCATATGCCTCTCCAATTGTAGTTGTGAGAAAAAAGGATGGTCAGATTTGTTTTGTGTTGACTATAGGCAGTTGAATGGTAAGACACGGAAGGATTCTTTTCCTCTGCCCTGGATCGAGGAGTGCCTGGATGCCCTGTTTGGAGCCCTGTGGTTTTCAACATTGGACCTTGCCAATGGCTATAACCAGGTTCCGGTCCGGTGGCAGAGGAAGATAAGTGTAAGAACGCTTTTTTCACACCCTTTGGTTTATTTGAGTTTAATCGAATGCCCTTTGGGTTGTGTAATGCACCTAGTACCTTTCAACGCCTTATGGAAAGCATGTTCGGTGACCAAAGGTTCCAGACGTTGTTGCTCTATTTAGATGACATTATCATCTTTTCGTCTACCATCGCACAGCACCTGGAGAGGCTGGAAATGGTCTTTGACCGATTACAGCAGGAGGGACTTAAGGCGAAGTTAGAAAAATGTTGTTGTAATTTTCGGCAAGATATGGGCTACCTGTGGCATGTGGTATCTAAGGAGGGGGTGTCTACTGATCCCGCTAAGATCAGTGCAGTGGCTGAGTGGAAGCGCCCAACTAACGAGACTGAATTGCGGTCTTTTTTAAGGATTCGCAAGTTATTATAGGCGGTTTGTAGAGGGATTTGCTCAGTTGACTTCCCCGTTACATCGCCTTGTTGCAGAACTGATAGGGACAAAGAAGAAGAGGGGTTCTGGGAAGTTGATTGAAAGCGATGCTAGCCATTCTGGGTTAGCAGCTGTGCTTGAACAGGAGAAGGATGGTAAGATGAGGCCAGTGGCATATGCTAGTCGGGGACTCAGACCAACCGAAAGGAATATGCAAAATTATAGTTCCATGAAGTTGGAATTATTAGCAGTGAAGTGGGCTCTGACTGAAAAGTTTAGAGATTATCTTTTGGGCAGAAGTGTACAGTCTATATGGATAACAATCCATTGAGCTATTTGAAGACTGCTAAACTGAGTGCATTAGAGCAACGCTGGGCTTCCCAGCTGGCAGTGTTTGATTTTGATATTCGATATTGCCCTGGCCGTACTAACGGTCATGCAGATGCTTTGTCTAGGCAGTACACAGTGGTGCCTTCTCCACAGCAAGAGTGTGGTACTGCTCTGTCGACGACACTGGTAGAATTGTTGGACAGGGGGAGATCGGTAGAGGCAGTTCAGAGCACAATCTCTGTTTTTGCTACAAGTTCAGTTATTGGACCCGCCCTGGACTTCTTTTCTTCCAAAGTGTATCCGAATAAGGAACAATGTCACTCTATTTCACTTACACATTGCCCCATAGACAAGCGTTATAAGCAAATCTGTTTTTAGAGATAAAACTCTTTACATTCGATCTACTCTGTAACCATCTGTTAATTACCCCTAGGGTCATTTCTCCCCGGAGTTGTCCTTTGAGCGGTTAAAAAACATGGAAGAGACCAAGTTAGGTGTGTCGACTGCATTCCAGGTTTAATCTCCATAGTCAAACAAAAGACTGTCAGGTGGGGGTGCTGTTGTTGTGTGTGGCATATTTTTGCTGAAACGAAAACACATTTTTTAGTAACTTCATGTCAACGCAAACTTAATTATTTCCTTGTGCTGCCTCAGGTATTTGCACCAAGGAATAGAGTTTATGTTGCTTGTCTGCATTACTGAAATCCCTTTCATTTCTCATCCAACCATATTTCTCAACCTCTTCAGAAATTGCAGTGTTTTTGCTACTATAGTAGAGTTATAGTCTAGGTTGGGTTGATTTAACTGTATGAGAGCTGATTCTTTAACCTTATTGAAATAATATGATATTGTGACTATTCTAAATCTGTATAATGCCATGAGCAGAGGTGGAAAATCCATGGGTCAGAAAGTAAAAGTCCTACCATATTTAGCTGTGTTTGTCATGGTGAGAACAGCAAGAGAAAACGTGATCATATGATTTTGGCCACTTGTTGATGATACAGATGTAAATTATAGTTACCATGTGACTCTATAGTATGGTGAACAAACATCCTATTTTCCCAGGACATAGACATTTTGGTTATAGATAGTGTCTTGTAATACAACAATTTTCTATCCATACAGAGGGGGCATACTTTAAATGCACTGAAATTAATAGGACATCTTTACTTAAACTTTGGGTATCATTTGAGTGTCTCATTGCCAGTCCGAGTGTCCTGCTTTTTCAATAAGCAAAATATGGTCACCCTACCCTATAGCATGACATCCAGCAGTGTTCAGATAAACTGAATTATTTAAAAATGCTATGTACACATTTTTTTGCACTTTCCACACTTTCCAACTGTGAGTTTTAGACACAGACATCAAGAATCCACGTATGAATCTCATCAACGGTGACGTACTTAATGCCACAAAGCATTCTGGGTGCATAATACAAAACTCATCATGGCTCCCAGAATACATTGCGGCATAGAAACATGTTACCATTGCTGAGATTCATAGGCTGCTTCTTGATGTTTGACTGTGAGTTGATCTCGCAGGAGTTCATGTGTTTAGTCGATTCATTGCGTTTTGTTCATGTTGTGGTGGACACCCTGTGCAAGGTTGAGACTGTCTTGCTGTCAGGTAGGGGTGCTGTTGTTGTACCGGCAGAGGAACAAGTCCGTCACCAAGCCACTATTGCATCGCAGGCCATCGAAGTGGATCGAGTGGAGGAGGCAATCCAGGATATGGATTTGCCTCAACTGCCTCAGGACAAACAGGTTTAGGTCAGGTCCCTTTTGCATGAATATAGATCTGTTTTCTCAGCTCATGATGGTGACTTGGGTTGTACAGAGCTCATGGTTCATGAGATTTCCCTGCATGATAGTGAGCCTATACGTCAAAGCTATAGACACCTACCTCCTTCAGATTATGAGACAGTTAAGCAACATATTCACCAACTGTTGCAGAGTCAGGTGATTAGAGAGAGCTCTAGTCCATATGCCTCTCCAATTGTAGTTGTGAGAAAAAAGGATGGTCAGATTTGTTTTGTGTTGACTATAGGCAGTTGAATGGTAAGACACGGAAGGATTCTTTTCCTCTGCCCTGGATCGAGGAGTGCCTGGATGCCCTGTTTGGAGCCCTGTGGTTTTCAACATTGGACCTTGCCAATGGCTATAACCAGGTTCCGGTCCGGTGGCAGAGGAAGATAAGTGTAAGAACGCTTTTTTCACACCCTTTGGTTTATTTGAGTTTAATCGAATGCCCTTTGGGTTGTGTAATGCACCTAGTACCTTTCAACGCCTTATGGAAAGCATGTTCGGTGACCAAAGGTTCCAGACGTTGTTGCTCTATTTAGATGACATTATCATCTTTTCGTCTACCATCGCACAGCACCTGGAGAGGCTGGAAATGGTCTTTGACCGATTACAGCAGGAGGGACTTAAGGCGAAGTTAGAAAAATGTTGTTGTAATTTTCGGCAAGATATGGGCTACCTGTGGCATGTGGTATCTAAGGAGGGGGTGTCTACTGATCCCGCTAAGATCAGTGCAGTGGCTGAGTGGAAGCGCCCAACTAACGAGACTGAATTGCGGTCTTTTTTAAGGATTCGCAAGTTATTATAGGCGGTTTGTAGAGGGATTTGCTCAGTTGACTTCCCCGTTACATCGCCTTGTTGCAGAACTGATAGGGACAAAGAAGAAGAGGGGTTCTGGGAAGTTGATTGAAAGCGATGCTAGCCATTCTGGGTTAGCAGCTGTGCTTGAACAGGAGAAGGATGGTAAGATGAGGCCAGTGGCATATGCTAGTCGGGGACTCAGACCAACCGAAAGGAATATGCAAAATTATAGTTCCATGAAGTTGGAATTATTAGCAGTGAAGTGGGCTCTGACTGAAAAGTTTAGAGATTATCTTTTGGGCAGAAGTGTACAGTCTATATGGATAACAATCCATTGAGCTATTTGAAGACTGCTAAACTGAGTGCATTAGAGCAACGCTGGGCTTCCCAGCTGGCAGTGTTTGATTTTGATATTCGATATTGCCCTGGCCGTACTAACGGTCATGCAGATGCTTTGTCTAGGCAGTACACAGTGGTGCCTTCTCCACAGCAAGAGTGTGGTACTGCTCTGTCGACGACACTGGTAGAATTGTTGGACAGGGGGAGATCGGTAGAGGCAGTTCAGAGCACAATCTCTGTTTTTGCTACAAGTTCAGTTATTGGACCCGCCCTGGACTTCTTTTCTTCCAAAGTGTATCCGAATAAGGAACAATGTCACTCTATTTCACTTACACATTGCCCCATAGACAAGCGTTATAAGCAAATCTGTTTTTAGAGATAAAACTCTTTACATTCGATCTACTCTGTAACCATCTGTTAATTACCCCTAGGGTCATTTCTCCCCGGAGTTGTCCTTTGAGCGGTTAAAAAACATGGAAGAGACCAAGTTAGGTGTGTCGACTGCATTCCAGTTTTAATCTCCATAGTCAAACAAAAGACTGTCAGGTGGGGGTGCTGTTGTTGTGTGTGGCATATTTTTGCTGAAACGAAAACACATTTTTTAGTAACTTCATGTCAACGCAAACTTAATTATTTCCTTGTGCTGCCTCAGGTATTTGCACCAAGGAATAGAGTTTATGTTGCTTGTCTGCATTACTGAAATCCCTTTCATTTCTCATCCAACCATATTTCTCAACCTCTTCAGAAATTGCAGTGTTTTTGCTACTATAGTAGAGTTATAGTCTAGGTTGGGTTGATTTAACTGTATGAGAGCTGATTCTTTAACCTTATTGAAATAATATGATATTGTGACTATTCTAAATCTGTATAATGCCATGAGCAGAGGTGGAAAATCCATGGGTCAGAAAGTAAAAGTCCTACCATATTTAGCTGTGTTTGTCATGGTGAGAACAGCAAGAGAAAACGTGATCATATGATTTTGGCCACTTGTTGATGATACAGATGTAAATTATAGTTACCATGTGACTCTATAGTATGGTGAACAAACATCCTATTTTCCCAGGACATAGACATTTTGGTTATAGATAGTGTCTTGTAATACAACAATTTTCTATCCATACAGAGGGGGCATACTTTAAATGCACTGAAATTAATAGGACATCTTTACTTAAACTTTGGGTATCATTTGAGTGTCTCATTGCCAGTCCGAGTGTCCTGCTTTTTCAATAAGCAAAATATGGTCACCCTACCCTATAGCATGACATCCAGCAGTGTTCAGATAAACTGAATTATTTAAAAATGCTATGTACACATTTTTTTGCACTTTCCACACTTTCCAACTGTGAGTTTTAGACACAGACATCAAGAATCCACGTATGAATCTCATCAACGGTGACGTACTTAATGCCACAAAGCATTCTGGGTGCATAATACAAAACTCATCATGGCTCCCAGAATACGTTGCGGCATAGAAACATGTTACCATTGCTGAGATTCATAGGCTGCTTCTTGATGTTTGACTGTGAGTTGATCTCGCAGGAGTTCATGTGTTTAGTCGATTCATTGCGTTTTGTTCATGTTGTGGTGGACACCCTGTGCAAGGTTGAGACTGTCTTGCTGTCAGGTAGGGGTGCTGTTGTTGTACCGGCAGAGGAACAAGTCCGTCACCAAGCCACTATTGCATCGCAGGCCATCGAAGTGGATCGAGTGGAGGAGGCAATCCAGGATATGGATTTGCCTCAACTGCCTCAGGACAAACAGGTTTAGGTCAGGTCCCTTTTGCATGAATATAGATCTGTTTTCTCAGCTCATGATGGTGACTTGGGTTGTACAGAGCTCATGGTTCATGAGATTTCCCTGCATGATAGTGAGCCTATACGTCAAAGCTATAGACACCTACCTCCTTCAGATTATGAGACAGTTAAGCAACATATTCACCAACTGTTGCAGAGTCAGGTGATTAGAGAGAGCTCTAGTCCATATGCCTCTCCAATTGTAGTTGTGAGAAAAAAGGATGGTCAGATTTGTTTTGTGTTGACTATAGGCAGTTGAATGGTAAGACACGGAAGGATTCTTTTCCTCTGCCCTGGATCGAGGAGTGCCTGGATGCCCTGTTTGGAGCCCTGTGGTTTTCAACATTGGACCTTGCCAATGGCTATAACCAGGTTCCGGTCCGGTGGCAGAGGAAGATAAGTGTAAGAACGCTTTTTGCACACCCTTTGGGTTATTTGAGATTAATCGAATGCCCTTTGGGTTGTGCAATGCACCTAGTACCTTTCAACGCCTTATGGAAAGCATGTTCGGTGACCAAAGGTTCCAGACGTTGTTGCTCTATTTAGATGACATTATCATCTTTTCGTCTACCATCGCACAGCACCTGGAGAGGCTGGAAATGGTCTTTGACCGATTACAGCAGGAGGGACTTAAGGCGAAGTTAGAAAAATGTTGTTGTTATTTTCGGCAAGATATGGGCTACCTGTGGCATGTGGTATCTAAGGAGGGGGTGTCTACTGATCCCGCTAAGATCAGTGCAGTGGCTGAGTGGAAGCGCCCAACTAACGAGACTGAATTGCGGTCTTTTTTAAGGATTCGCAAGTTATTATAGGCGGTTTGTAGAGGGATTTGCTCAGTTGGCTTCCCCGTTACATCGCCTTGTTGCAGAACTGATAGGGACAAAGAAGAAGAGGGGTTCTGGGAAGTTGATTGAAAGCGATGCTAGCCATTCTGGGTTAGCAGCTGTGCTTGAACAGGAGAAGGATGGTAAGATGAGGCCAGTGGCATATGCTAGTCGGGGACTCAGACCAACCGAAAGGAATATGCAAAATTATAGTTCCATGAAGTTGGAATTATTAGCAGTGAAGTGGGCTCTGACTGAAAAGTTTAGAGATTATCTTTTGGGCAGAAGTGTACAGTCTATATGGATAACAATCCATTGAGCTATTTGAAGACTGCTAAACTGAGTGCATTAGAGCAACGCTGGGCTTCCCAGCTGGCAGTGTTTGATTTTGATATTCGATATTGCCCTGGCCGTACTAACGGTCATGCAGATGCTTTGTCTAGGCAGTACACAGTGGTGCCTTCTCCACAGCAAGAGTGTGGTACTGCTCTGTCGACGACACTGGTAGAATTGTTGGACAGGGGGAGATCGGTAGAGGCAGTTCAGAGCACAATCTCTGTTTTTGCTACAAGTTCAGTTATTGGACCCGCCCTGGACTTCTTTTCTTCCAAAGTGTATCCGAATAAGGAACAATGTCACTCTATTTCACTTACACATTGGCCCATAGACAAGCGTTATAAGCAAATCTGTTTTTAGAGATAAAACTCTTTACATTCGATCTACTCTGTAACCATCTGTTAATTACCCCTAGGGTCATTTCTCCCCGGAGTTGTCCTTTGAGCGGTTAAAAAACATGGAAGAGACCAAGTTAGGTGTGTCGACTGCATTCCAGGTTTAATCTCCATAGTCAAACAAAAGACTGTCAGGTGGGGGTTCTGTTGTTGTGTGTGGCATATTTTTGCTGAAACGAAAACACATTTTTTAGTAACTTCATGTCAACGCAAACTTAATTATTTCCTTGTGCTGCCTCAGGTATTTGCACTAAGGAATAGAGTTTATGTTGCTTGTCTGCATTACTGAAATCCCTTTCATTTCTCATCCAACCATATTTCTCAACCTCTTCAGAAATTGCAGTGTTTTTGCTACTATAGTAGAGTTATAGTCTAGGTTGGGTTGATTTAACTGTATGAGAGCTGATTCTTTAACCTTATTGAAATAATATGATATTGTGACTATTCTAAATCTGTATAATGCCATGAGCAGAGGTGGAAAATCCATGGGTCAGAAAGTAAAAGTCCTACCATATTTAGCTGTGTTTGTCATGGTGAGAACAGCAAGAGAAAACGTGATCATATGATTTTGGCCACTTGTTGATGATACAGATGTAAATTATAGTTACCATGTGACTCTATAGTATGGTGAACAAACATCCTATTTTCCCAGGACATAGACATTTTGGTTATAGATAGTGTCTTGTAATACAACAATTTTCTATCCATACAGAGGGGGCATACTTTAAATGCACTGAAATTAATAGGACATCTTTACTTAAACTTTGGGTATCATTTGAGTGTCTCATTGCCAGTCCGAGTGTCCTGCTTTTTCAATAAGCAAAATATGGTCACCCTACCCTATAGCATGACATCCAGCAGTGTTCAGATTAACTGAATTATTTAAAAATGCTATGTACACATTTTTTTGCACTTTCCACACTTTCCAACTGTGAGTTTTAGACACAGACATCAAGAATCCACGTATGAATCTCATCAACGGTGACGTACTTCATGCCACAAAGCATTCTGGGTGCATAATACAAAACTCATCATGGCTCCCAGAATACATTGCGGCATAGAAACATGTTACCATTGCTGAGATTCATAGGCTGCTTCTTGATGTTTGACTGTGAGTTGATCTCGCAGGAGTTCATGTGTTTAGTCGATTCATTGCGTTTTGTTCATGTTGTGGTGGACACCCTGTGCAAGGTTGAGACTGTCTTGCTGTCAGGTAGGGGTGCTGTTGTTGTACCGGCAGAGGAACAAGTCCGTCACCAAGCCACTATTGCATCGCAGGCCATCGAAGTGGATCGAGTGGAGGAGGCAATCCAGGATATGGATTTGCCTCAACTGCCTCAGGACAAACAGGTTTAGGTCAGGTCCCTTTTGCATGAATATAGATCTGTTTTCTCAGCTCATGATGGTGACTTGGGTTGTACAGAGCTCATGGTTCATGAGATTTCCCTGCATGATAGTGAGCCTATACGTCAAAGCTATAGACACCTACCTTCTTCAGATTATGAGACAGTTAAGCAACATATTCACCAACTGTTGCAGAGTCAGGTGATTAGAGAGAGCTCTAGTCCATATGCCTCTCCAATTGTAGTTGTGAGAAAAAAGGATGGTCAGATTTGTTTTGTGTTGACTATAGGCAGTTGAATGGTAAGACACGGAAGGATTCTTTTCCTCTGCCCTGGATCGAGGAGTGCCTGGATGCCCTGTTTGGAGCCCTGTGGTTTTCAACATTGGACCTTGCCAATGGCTATAACCAGGTTCCAGTCCGGTGGCAGAGGAAGATAAGTGTAAGAACGCTTTTTGCACACTCTTTGGGTTATTTGAGATTAATCGAATGCCCTTTGGGTTGTGCAAAGCACCTAGTACGTTTCAACACCTTATGGAAAGCATGTTCGGTGACCAAAGGTTCCAGACGTTGTTGCTCTATTTAGATGACATTATCATCTTTTCGTCTACCATCGCACAGCACCTGGAGAGGCTGGAAATGGTCTTTGACCGATTACAGCAGGAGGGACTTAAGGCGAAGTTAGAAAAATGTTGTTGCTATTTTCGGCAAGATATGGGCTACCTGTGGCATGTGGTATCTAAGGAGGGGGTGTCTACTGATCCCGCTAAGATCAGTGCAGTGGCTGAGTGGAAGCGCCCAACTAACGAGACTGAATTGCGGTCTTTTTTAAGGATTCGCAAGTTATTATAGGCGGTTTGTAGAGGGATTTGCTCAGTTGGCTTCCCCGTTACATCGCCTTGTTGCAGAACTGATAGGGACAAAGAAGAAGAGGGGTTCTGGGAAGTTGATTGAAAGCGATGCTAGCCATTCTGGGTTAGCAGCTGTGCTTGAACAGGAGAAGGATGGTAAGATGAGGCCAGTGGCATATGCTAGTCGGGGACTCAGACCAACCGAAAGGAATATGCAAAATTATAGTTCCATGAAGTTGGAATTATTAGCAGTGAAGTGGGCTCTGACTGAAAAGTTTAGAGATTATCTTTTGGGCAGAAGTGTACAGTCTATATGGATAACAATCCATTGAGCTATTTGAAGACTGCTAAACTGAGTGCATTAGAGCAACGCTGGGCTTCCCAGCTGGCAGTGTTTGATTTTGATATTCGATATTGCCCTGGCCGTACTAACGGTCATGCAGATGCTTTGTCTAGGCAGTACACAGTGGTGCCTTCTCCACAGCAAGAGTGTGGTACTGCTCTGTCGACGACACTGGTAGAATTGTAGAATTGTTGTGGGAGATCGGTAGAGGCAGTTCAGAGCACAATCTCTGTTTTTGCTACAAGTTCAGTTATTGGACCCGCCCTGGACTTCTTTTCTTCCAAAGTGTATCCGAATAAGGAACAATGTCACTCTATTTCACTTACACATTGCCCCATAGACAAGCGTTATAAGCAAATCTGTTTTTAGAGATAAAACTCTTTACATTCTATCTACTCTGTAACCATCTGTTAATTACCCCTAGGGTCATTTCTCCCCGGAGTTGTCCTTTGAGCGGTTAAAAAACATAGAAGAGACCAAGTTAGGTGTGTCGACTGCATTCCAGGTTTAATCTCCATAGTCAAACAAAAGACTGTCAGGTGGGGGTGCTGTTGTTGTGTGTGGCATATTTTTGCTGAAACGAAAACACATTTTTTAGTAACTTCATGTCAACGCAAACTTAATTATTTCCTTGTGCTGCCTCAGGTATTTGCACTAAGGAATAGAGTTTATGTTGCTTGTCTGCATTACTGAAATCCCTTTCATTTCTCATCCAACCATATTTCTCAACCTCTTCAGAAATTGCAGTGTTTTTGCTACTATAGTAGAGTTATAGTCTAGGTTGGGTTGATTTAACTGTATGAGAGCTGATTCTTTAACCTTATTGAAATAATATGATATTGTGACTATTTTAAATCTGTATAATGCCATGAGCAGAGGTGGAAAATCCATGGGTCAGAAAGTAAAAGTCCTACCATATTTAGCTGTGTTTGTCATGGTGAGAACAGCAAGAGAAAACGTGATCATATGATTTTGGCCACTTGTTGATGATACAGATGTAAATTATAGTTACCATGTGACTCTATAGTATGGTGAACAAACATCCTATTTTCCCAGGACATAGACATTTTGGTTATAGATAGTGTCTTGTAATATAACAATTTTCTATCCATACAGAGGGGGCATACTTTAAATGCACTGAAATTAATAGGGCATCTTTACTTAAACTTTGGGTATCATTTGAGTGTCTCATTGCCAGTCCGAGTGTCCTGCTTTTTCAATAAGCAAAATATGGTCACCCTACCCTATAGCATGACATCCAGCAGTGTTCAGATTAACTGAATTATTTAAAAATGCTATGTACACATTTTTTTGCACTTTCCACACTTTCCAGCTGTGAGTTTTAGACACAGACATCAAGAATCCACGTATGAATCTCATCAACGGTGACGTACTTCATGCCACAAAGCATTCTGGGTGCATAATACAAAACTCATCATGGCTCCCAGAATACATTGCGGCATAGAAACATGTTACCATTGCTGAGATTCATAGGCTGCTTCTTGATGTTTGACTGTGAGTTGATCTCGCAGGAGTTCATGTGTTTAGTCGATTCATTGCGTTTTGTTCATGTTGTGGTGGACACCCTGTGCAAGGTTGAGACTGTCTTGCTGTCAGGTAGGGGTGCTGTTGTTGTACCGGCAGAGGAACAAGTCCATCACCAAGCCACTATTGCATCGCAGGTCATCGAAGTGGATCGAGTGGAGGAGGCAATCCAGGATATGGATTTGCCTCAACTGCCTCAGGACAAACAGGTTTAGGTCAGGTCCCTTTTGCATGAATATAGATCTGTTTTCTCAGCTCATGATGGTGACTTGGGTTGTACAGAGCTCATGGTTCATGAGATTTCCCTGCATGATTGTGAGCCTATACGTCAAAGCTATAGACACCTACCTCCTTCAGATTATGAGACAGTTAAGCAACATATTCACCAACTGTTACAGAGTCAGGTGATTAGAGAGAGCTCTAGTCCATATGCCTCTCCAATTGTAGTTGTGAGAAAAAAGGATGGTCAGATTTGTTTTGTGTTGACTATAGGCAGTTGAATGGTAAGACACGGAAGGATTCTTTTCCTCTGCCCTGGATCGAGGAGTGCCTGGATGCCCTGTTTGGAGCCCTGTGGTTTTCAACATTGGACCTTGCCAATGGCTATAACCAGGTTCCAGTCCGGTGGCAGAGGAAGATAAGTGTAAGAACGCTTTTTGCACACTCTTTGGGTTATTTGAGATTAATCGAATGCCCTTTGGGTTGTGCAAAGCACCTAGTACGTTTCAACGCCTTATGGAAAGCATGTTCGGTGACCAAAGGTTCCAGACGTTGTTGCTCTATTTAGATGACATTATCATCTTTTCGTCTACCATCGCACAGCACCTGGAGAGGCTGGAAATGGTCTTTGACCGATTACAGCAGGAGGGACTTAAGGCGAAGTTAGAAAAATGTTGTTGTTATTTTCGGCAAGATATGGGCTACCTGTGGCATGTGGTATCTAAGGAGGGGGTGTCTACTGATCCCGCTAAGATCAGTGCAGTGGCTGAGTGGAAGCGCCCAACTAACGAGACTGAATTGCGGTCTTTTTTAAGGATTCGCAAGTTATTATAGGCGGTTTGTAGAGGGATTTGCTCAGTTGGCTTCCCCGTTACATCGCCTTGTTGCAGAACTGATAGGGACAAAGAAGAAGAGGGGTTCTGGGAAGTTGATTGAAAGCGATGCTAGCCATTCTGGGTTAGCAGCTGTGCTTGAACAGGAGAAGGATGGTAAGATGAGGCCAGTGGCATATGCTAGTCGGGGACTCAGACCAACCGAAAGGAATATGCAAAATTATAGTTCCATGAAGTTGGAATTATTAGCAGTGAAGTGGGCTCTGACTGAAAAGTTTAGAGATTATCTTTTGGGCAGAAGTGTACAGTCTATATGGATAACAATCCATTGAGCTATTTGAAGACTGCTAAACTGAGTGCATTAGAGCAACGCTGGGCTTCCCAGCTGGCAGTGTTTGATTTTGATATTCGATATTGCCCTGGCCGTACTAACGGTCATGCAGATGCTTTGTCTAGGCAGTACACAGTGGTGCCTTCTCCACAGCAAGAGTGTGGTACTGCTCTGTCGACGACACTGGTAGAATTGTAGAATTGTTGTGGGAGATCGGTAGAGGCAGTTCAGAGCACAATCTCTGTTTTTGCTACAAGTTCAGTTATTGGACCCGCCCTGGACTTCTTTTCTTCCAAAGTGTATCCGAATAAGGAACAATGTCACTCTATTTCACTTACACATTGCCCCATAGACAAGCGTTATAAGCAAATCTGTTTTTAGAGATAAAACTCTTTACATTCGATCTACTCTGTAACCATCTGTTAATTACCCCTAGGGTCATTTCTCCCCGGAGTTGTCCTTTGAGCGGTTAAAAAACATGGAAGAGACCAAGTTAGGTGTGTCGACTGCATTCCAGGTTTAATCTCCATAGTCAAACAAAAGACTGTCAGGTGGGGGTGCTGTTGTTGTGTGTGGCATATTTTTGCTGAACCGAAAACACATTTTTTAGTAACTTCATGTCAACGCAAACTTAATTATTTCCTTGTGCTGCCTCAGGTATTTGCACTAAGGAATAGAGTTTATGTTGCTTGTCTGCATTACTGAAATCCCTTTCATTTCTCATCCAACCATATTTCTCAACCTCTTCAGAAATTGCAGTGTTTTTGCTACTATAGTAGAGTTATAGTCTAGGTTGGGTTGATTTAACTGTATGAGAGCTGATTCTTTAACCTTATTGAAATAATATGATATTGTGACTATTCTAAATCTGTATAATGCCATGAGCAGAGGTGGAAAATCCATGGGTCAGAAAGTAAAAGTCCTACCATATTTAGCTGTGTTTGTCATGGTGAGAACAGCAAGAGAAAACGTGATCATATGATTTTGGCCACTTGTTGATGATACAGATGTAAATTATAGTTACCATGTGACTCTATAGTATGGTGAACAAACATCCTATTTTCCCAGGACATAGACATTTTGGTTATAGATAGTGTCTTGTAATACAACAATTTTCTATCCATACAGAGGGGGCATACTTTAAATGCACTGAAATTAATAGGACATCTTTACTTAAACTTTGGGTATCATTTGAGTGTCTCATTGCCAGTCCGAGTGTCCTGCTTTTTCAATAAGCAAAATATGGTCACCCTACCCTATAGCATGACATCCAGCAGTGTTCAGATTAACTGGATTATTTAAAAATGCTATGTACACATTTTTTTGCACTTTCCACACTTTCCAACTGTGAGTTTTAGACACAGACATCAAGAATCCACGTATGAATCTCATCAACGGTGACGTACTTCATGCCACAAAGCATTCTGGGTGCATAATACAAAACTCATCATGGCTCCCAGAATACATTGCGGCATAGAAACATGTTACCATTGCTGAGATTCATAGGCTGCTTCTTGATGTTTGACTGTGAGTTGATCTCGCAGGAGTTCATGTGTTTAGTCGATTCATTGCGTTTTGTTCATGTTGTGGTGGACACCCTGTGCAAGGTTGAGACTGTCTTGCTGTCAGGTAGGGGTGCTGTTGTTGTACCGGCAGAGGAACAAGTCCGTCACCAAGCCACTATTGCATCGCAGGTCATCGAAGTGGATCGAGTGGAGGAGGCAATCCAGGATATGGATTTGCCTCAACTGCCTCAGGACAAACAGGTTTAGGTCAGGTCCCTTTTGCATGAATATAGATCTGTTTTCTCAGCTCATGATGGTGACTTGGGTTGTACAGAGCTCATGGTTCATGAAATTTCCCTGCATGATAGTGAGCCTATACGTCAAAGCTATAGACACCTACCTCCTTCAGATTATGAGACAGTTAAGCAACATATTCACCAACTGTTGCAGAGTCAGGTGATTAGAGAGAGCTCTAGTCCATATGCCTCTCCAATTGTAGTTGTGAGAAAAAAGGATGGTCAGATTTGTTTTGTGTTGACTATAGGCAGTTGAATGGTAAGACACGGAAGGATTCTTTTCCTCTGCCCTGGATCGAGGAGTGCCTGGATGCCCTGTTTGGAGCCCTGTGGTTTTCAACATTGGACCTTGCCAATGGCTATAACCAGGTTCCAGTCCGGTGGCAGAGGAAGATAAGTGTAAGAACGCTTTTTGCACACTCTTTGGGTTATTTGAGATTAATCGAATGCCCTTTGGGTTGTGCAAAGCACCTAGTACGTTTCAACGCCTTATGGAAAGCATGTTCGGTGACCAAAGGTTCCAGACGTTGTTGCTCTATTTAGATGCCATTATCATCTTTTCGTCTACCATCGCACAGCACCTGGAGAGGCTGGAAATGGTCTTTGACCGATTACAGCAGGAGGGACTTAAGGCGAAGTTAGAAAAATGTTGTTGTTATTTTCGGCAAGATATGGGCTACCTGTGGCATGTGGTATCTAAGGAGGGGGTGTCTACTGATCCCGCTAAGATCAGTGCAGTGGCTGAGTGGAAGCGCCCAACTAACGAGACTGAATTGCGGTCTTTTTTAAGGATTCGCAAGTTATTATAGGCGGTTTGTAGAGGGATTTGCTCAGTTGGCTTCCCCGTTACATCGCCTTGTTGCAGAACTGATAGGGACCAAGAAGAAGAGGGGTTCTGGGAAGTTGATTGAAAGCGATGCTAGCCATTCTGGGTTAGCAGCTGTGCTTGAACAGGAGAAGGATGGTAAGATGAGGCCAGTGGCATATGCTAGTCGGGGACTCAGACCAACCGAAAGGAATATGCAAAATTATAGTTCCATGAAGTTGGAATTATTAGCAGTGAAGTGGGCTCTGACTGAAAAGTTTAGAGATTATCTTTTGGGCAGAAGTGTACAGTCTATATGGATAACAATCCATTGAGCTATTTGAAGACTGCTAAACTGAGTGCATTAGAGCAACGCTGGGCTTCCCAGCTGGCAGTGTTTGATTTTGATATTCGATATTGCCCTGGCCGTACTAACGGTCATGCAGATGCTTTGTCTAGGCAGTACACAGTGGTGCCTTCTCCACAGCAAGAGTGTGGTACTGCTCTGTCGACGACACTGGTAGAATTGTAGAATTGTTGTGGGAGATCGGTAGAGGCAGTTCAGAGCACAATCTCTGTTTTTGCTACAAGTTCAGTTATTGGACCCGCCCTGGACTTCTTTTCTTCCAAAGTGTATCCGAATAAGGAACAATGTCACTCTATTTCACTTACACATTGCCCCATAGACAAGCGTTATAAGCAAATCTGTTTTTAGAGATAAAACTCTTTACATTCGATCTACTCTGTAACCATCTGTTAATTACCCCTAGGGTCATTTCTCCCCGGAGTTGTCCTTTGAGCGGTTAAAAAACATAGAAGAGACCAAGTTAGGTGTGTCGACTGCATTCCAGGTTTAATCTCCATAGTCAAACAAAAGACTGTCAGGTGGGGGTGCTGTTGTTGTGTGTGGCATATTTTTGCTGAAACGAAAACACATTTTTTAGTAACTTCATGTCAACGCAAACTTAATTATTTCCTTGTGCTGCCTCAGGTATTTGCACTAAGGAATAGAGTTTATGTTGCTTGTCTGCATTACTGAAATCCCTTTCATTTCTCATCCAACCATATTTCTCAACCTCTTCAGAAATTGCAGTGTTTTTGCTACTATAGTAGAGTTATAGTCTAGGTTGGGTTGATTTAACTGTATGAGAGCTGATTCTTTAACCTTATTGAAATAATATGATATTGTGACTATTTTAAATCTGTATAATGCCATGAGCAGAGGTGGAAAATCCATGGGTCAGAAAGTAAAAGTCCTACCATATTTAGCTGTGTTTGTCATGGTGAGAACAGCAAGAGAAAACGTGATCATATGATTTTGGCCACTTGTTGATGATACAGATGTAAATTATAGTTACCATGTGACTCTATAGTATGGTGAACAAACATCCTATTTTCCCAGGACATAGACATTTTGGTTATAGATAGTGTCTTGTAATATAACAATTTTCTATCCATACAGAGGGGGCATACTTTAAATGCACTGAAATTAATAGGGCATCTTTACTTAAACTTTGGGTATCATTTGAGTGTCTCATTGCCAGTCCGAGTGTCCTGCTTTTTCAATAAGCAAAATATGGTCACCCTACCCTATAGCATGACATCCAGCAGTGTTCAGATTAACTGAATTATTTAAAAATGCTATGTACACATTTTTTTGCACTTTCCACACTTTCCAGCTGTGAGTTTTAGACACAGACATCAAGAATCCACGTATGAATCTCATCAACGGTGACGTACTTCATGCCACAAAGCATTCTGGGTGCATAATACAAAACTCATCATGGCTCCCAGAATACATTGCGGCATAGAAACATGTTACCATTGCTGAGATTCATAGGCTGCTTCTTGATGTTTGACTGTGAGTTGATCTCGCAGGAGTTCATGTGTTTAGTCGATTCATTGCGTTTTGTTCATGTTGTGGTGGACACCCTGTGCAAGGTTGAGACTGTCTTGCTGTCAGGTAGGGGTGCTGTTGTTGTACCGGCAGAGGAACAAGTCCGTCACCAAGCCACTATTGCATCGCAGGCCATCGAAGTGGATCGAGTGGAGGAGGCAATCCAGGATATGGATTTGCCTCAACTGCCTCAGGACAAACAGGTTTAGGTCAGGTCCCTTTTGCATGAATATAGATCTGTTTTCTCAGCTCATGATGGTGACTTGGGTTGTACAGAGCTCATGGTTCATGAGATTTCCCTGCATGATAGTGAGCCTATACGTCAAAGCTATAGACACCTACCTCCTTCAGATTATGAGACAGTTAAGCAACATATTCACCAACTGTTGCAGAGTCAGGTGATAAGAGAGAGCTCTAGTCCATATGCCTCTCCAATTGTAGTTGTGAGAAAAAAGGATGGTCAGATTTGTTTTGTGTTGACTATAGGCAGTTGAATGGTAAGACACGGAAGGATTCTTTTCCTCTGCCCTGGATCGAGGAGTGCCTGGATGCCCTGTTTGGAGCCCTGTGGTTTTCAACATTGGACCTTGCCAATGGCTATAACCAGGTTCCGGTCCGGTGGCAGAGGAAGATAAGTGTAAGAAAGCTTTTTGCACACCCTTTGGGTTATTTGAGTTTAATCGAATGCCCTTTGGGTTGTGCAATGCACCTAGTACCTTTCAACGCCTTATGGAAAGCATGTTCGGTGACCAAAGGTTCCAGACGTTGTTGCTCTATTTAGATGACATTATCATCTTTTCGTCTACCATCGCACAGCACCTGGAGAGGCTGGAAATGGTCTTTGACCGATTACAGCAGGAGGGACTTAAGGCGAAGTTAGAAAAATGTTGTTGTTATTTTCGGCAAGATATGGGCTACCTGTGGCATGTGGTATCTAAGGAGGGGGTGTCTACTGATCCCGCTAAGATCAGTGCAGTGGCTGAGTGGAAGCGCCCAACTAACGAGACTGAATTGCGGTCTTTTTTAAGGATTCGCAAGTTATTATAGGCGGTTTGTAGAGGGATTTGCTCAGTTGGCTTCCCCGTTACATCGCCTTGTTGCAGAACTGATAGGGACCAAGAAGAAGAGGGGTTCTGGGAAGTTGATTGAAAGCGATGCTAGCCATTCTGGGTTAGCAGCTGTGCTTGAACAGGAGAAGGATGGTAAGATGAGGCCAGTGGCATATGCTAGTCGGGGACTCAGACCAACCGAAAGGAATATGCAAAATTATAGTTCCATGAAGTTGGAATTATTAGCAGTGAAGTGGGCTCTGACTGAAAAGTTTAGAGATTATCTTTTGGGCAGAAGTGTACAGTCTATATGGATAACAATCCATTGAGCTATTTGAAGACTGCTAAACTGAGTGCATTAGAGCAACGCTGGGCTTCCCAGCTGGCAGTGTTTGATTTTGATATTCGATATTGCCCTGGCCGTACTAACGGTCATGCAGATGCTTTGTCTAGGCAGTACACAGTGGTGCCTTCTCCACAGCAAGAGTGTGTTACTGCTCTGTCGACGACACTGGTAGAATTGTTGGACAGGGGGAGATCGGTAGAGGCAGTTCAGAGCACAATCTCTGTTTTTGCTACAAGTTTAGTTATTGGACCTGCCCTGGACTTCTTTTCTTCCAAAGTGTATCCCAATAAGGAACAATGTCACTCTATTTCACTTACACATTGCCCCATAGACAAGCATTATAAGCAAATCTGTTTTAGAGATAAAACTCTTTACATTCTATCTACTCTGTAACCATCTGTTAATTACCCCTAGGGTCATTTCTCCCCGGAGTTGTCCTTTGAGCGGTTAAAAAACATAGAAGAGACCAAGTTAGGTGTGTCGACTGCATTCCAGGTTTAATCTCCATAGTCAAACAAAAGACTGTCAGGTGGGGGTGCTGTTGTTGTGTGTGGCATATTTTTGCTGAACCGAAAACACATTTTTTAGTAACTTCATGTCAACGCAAACTTAATTATTTCCTTGTGCTGCCTCAGGTATTTGCACTAAGGAATAGAGTTTATGTTGCTTGTCTGCATTACTGAAATCCCTTTCATTTCTCATCCAACCATATTTCTCAACCTCTTCAGAAATTGCAGTGTTTTTGCTACTATAGTAGAGTTATAGTCTAGGTTGGGTTGATTTAACTGTATGAGAGCTGATTCTTTAACCTTATTGAAATAATATGATATTGTGACTATTCTAAATCTGTATAATGCCATGAGCAGAGGTGGAAAATCCATGGGTCAGAAAGTAAAAGTCCTACCATATTTAGCTGTGTTTGTCATGGTGAGAACAGCAAGAGAAAACGTGATCATATGATTTTGGCCACTTGTTGATGATACAGATGTAAATTATAGTTACCATGTGACTCTATAGTATGGTGAACAAACATCCTATTTTCCCAGGACATAGACATTTTGGTTATAGATAGTGTCTTGTAATACAACAATTTTCTATCCATACAGAGGGGGCATACTTTAAATGCACTGAAATTAATAGGACATCTTTACTTAAACTTTGGGTATCATTTGAGTGTCTCATTGCCAGTCCGAGTGTCCTGCTTTTTCAATAAGCAAAATATGGTCACCCTACCCTATAGCATGACATCCAGCAGTGTTCAGATTAACTGGATTATTTAAAAATGCTATGTACACATTTTTTTGCACTTTCCACACTTTCCAACTGTGAGTTTTAGACACAGACATCAAGAATCCACGTATGAATCTCATCAACGGTGACGTACTTCATGCCACAAAGCATTCTGGGTGCATAATACAAAACTCATCATGGCTCCCAGAATACATTGCGGCATAGAAACATGTTACCATTGCTGAGATTCATAGGCTGCTTCTTGATGTTTGACTGTGAGTTGATCTCGCAGGAGTTCATGTGTTTAGTCGATTCATTGCGTTTTGTTCATGTTGTGGTGGACACCCTGTGCAAGGTTGAGACTGTCTTGCTGTCAGGTAGGGGTGCTGTTGTTGTACCGGCAGAGGAACAAGTCCGTCACCAAGCCACTATTGCATCGCAGGTCATCGAAGTGGATCGAGTGGAGGAGGCAATCCAGGATATGGATTTGCCTCAACTGCCTCAGGACAAACAGGTTTAGGTCAGGTCCCTTTTGCATGAATATAGATCTGTTTTCTCAGCTCATGATGGTGACTTGGGTTGTACAGAGCTCATGGTTCATGAAATTTCCCTGCATGATAGTGAGCCTATACGTCAAAGCTATAGACACCTACCTCCTTCAGATTATGAGACAGTTAAGCAACATATTCACCAACTGTTGCAGAGTCAGGTGATTAGAGAGAGCTCTAGTCCATATGCCTCTCCAATTGTAGTTGTGAGAAAAAAGGATGGTCAGATTTGTTTTGTGTTGACTATAGGCAGTTGAATGGTAAGACACGGAAGGATTCTTTTCCTCTGCCCTGGATCGAGGAGTGCCTGGATGCCCTGTTTGGAGCCCTGTGGTTTTCAACATTGGACCTTGCCAATGGCTATAACCAGGTTCCAGTCCGGTGGCAGAGGAAGATAAGTGTAAGAACGCTTTTTGCACACTCTTTGGGTTATTTGAGATTAATCGAATGCCCTTTGGGTTGTGCAAAGCACCTAGTACGTTTCAACGCCTTATGGAAAGCATGTTCGGTGACCAAAGGTTCCAGACGTTGTTGCTCTATTTAGATGCCATTATCATCTTTTCGTCTACCATCGCACAGCACCTGGAGAGGCTGGAAATGGTCTTTGACCGATTACAGCAGGAGGGACTTAAGGCGAAGTTAGAAAAATGTTGTTGTTATTTTCGGCAAGATATGGGCTACCTGTGGCATGTGGTATCTAAGGAGGGGGTGTCTACTGATCCCGCTAAGATCAGTGCAGTGGCTGAGTGGAAGCGCCCAACTAACGAGACTGAATTGCGGTCTTTTTTAAGGATTCGCAAGTTATTATAGGCGGTTTGTAGAGGGATTTGCTCAGTTGGCTTCCCCGTTACATCGCCTTGTTGCAGAACTGATAGGGACCAAGAAGAAGAGGGGTTCTGGGAAGTTGATTGAAAGCGATGCTAGCCATTCTGGGTTAGCAGCTGTGCTTGAACAGGAGAAGGATGGTAAGATGAGGCCAGTGGCATATGCTAGTCGGGGACTCAGACCAACCGAAAGGAATATGCAAAATTATAGTTCCATGAAGTTGGAATTATTAGCAGTGAAGTGGGCTCTGACTGAAAAGTTTAGAGATTATCTTTTGGGCAGAAGTGTACAGTCTATATGGATAACAATCCATTGAGCTATTTGAAGACTGCTAAACTGAGTGCATTAGAGCAACGCTGGGCTTCCCAGCTGGCAGTGTTTGATTTTGATATTCGATATTGCCCTGGCCGTACTAACGGTCATGCAGATGCTTTGTCTAGGCAGTACACAGTGGTGCCTTCTCCACAGCAAGAGTGTGGTACTGCTCTGTCGACGACACTGGTAGAATTGTAGAATTGTTGTGGGAGATCGGTAGAGGCAGTTCAGAGCACAATCTCTGTTTTTGCTACAAGTTCAGTTATTGGACCCGCCCTGGACTTCTTTTCTTCCAAAGTGTATCCGAATAAGGAACAATGTCACTCTATTTCACTTACACATTGCCCCATAGACAAGCGTTATAAGCAAATCTGTTTTTAGAGATAAAACTCTTTACATTCGATCTACTCTGTAACCATCTGTTAATTACCCCTAGGGTCATTTCTCCCCGGAGTTGTCCTTTGAGCGGTTAAAAAACATAGAAGAGACCAAGTTAGGTGTGTCGACTGCATTCCAGGTTTAATCTCCATAGTCAAACAAAAGACTGTCAGGTGGGGGTGCTGTTGTTGTGTGTGGCATATTTTTGCTGAAACGAAAACACATTTTTTAGTAACTTCATGTCAACGCAAACTTAATTATTTCCTTGTGCTGCCTCAGGTATTTGCACTAAGGAATAGAGTTTATGTTGCTTGTCTGCATTACTGAAATCCCTTTCATTTCTCATCCAACCATATTTCTCAACCTCTTCAGAAATTGCAGTGTTTTTGCTACTATAGTAGAGTTATAGTCTAGGTTGGGTTGATTTAACTGTATGAGAGCTGATTCTTTAACCTTATTGAAATAATATGATATTGTGACTATTTTAAATCTGTATAATGCCATGAGCAGAGGTGGAAAATCCATGGGTCAGAAAGTAAAAGTCCTACCATATTTAGCTGTGTTTGTCATGGTGAGAACAGCAAGAGAAAACGTGATCATATGATTTTGGCCACTTGTTGATGATACAGATGTAAATTATAGTTACCATGTGACTCTATAGTATGGTGAACAAACATCCTATTTTCCCAGGACATAGACATTTTGGTTATAGATAGTGTCTTGTAATATAACAATTTTCTATCCATACAGAGGGGGCATACTTTAAATGCACTGAAATTAATAGGGCATCTTTACTTAAACTTTGGGTATCATTTGAGTGTCTCATTGCCAGTCCGAGTGTCCTGCTTTTTCAATAAGCAAAATATGGTCACCCTACCCTATAGCATGACATCCAGCAGTGTTCAGATTAACTGAATTATTTAAAAATGCTATGTACACATTTTTTTGCACTTTCCACACTTTCCAGCTGTGAGTTTTAGACACAGACATCAAGAATCCACGTATGAATCTCATCAACGGTGACGTACTTCATGCCACAAAGCATTCTGGGTGCATAATACAAAACTCATCATGGCTCCCAGAATACATTGCGGCATAGAAACATGTTACCATTGCTGAGATTCATAGGCTGCTTCTTGATGTTTGACTGTGAGTTGATCTCGCAGGAGTTCATGTGTTTAGTCGATTCATTGCGTTTTGTTCATGTTGTGGTGGACACCCTGTGCAAGGTTGAGACTGTCTTGCTGTCAGGTAGGGGTGCTGTTGTTGTACCGGCAGAGGAACAAGTCCGTCACCAAGCCACTATTGCATCGCAGGCCATCGAAGTGGATCGAGTGGAGGAGGCAATCCAGGATATGGATTTGCCTCAACTGCCTCAGGACAAACAGGTTTAGGTCAGGTCCCTTTTGCATGAATATAGATCTGTTTTCTCAGCTCATGATGGTGACTTGGGTTGTACAGAGCTCATGGTTCATGAGATTTCCCTGCATGATAGTGAGCCTATACGTCAAAGCTATAGACACCTACCTCCTTCAGATTATGAGACAGTTAAGCAACATATTCACCAACTGTTGCAGAGTCAGGTGATAAGAGAGAGCTCTAGTCCATATGCCTCTCCAATTGTAGTTGTGAGAAAAAAGGATGGTCAGATTTGTTTTGTGTTGACTATAGGCAGTTGAATGGTAAGACACGGAAGGATTCTTTTCCTCTGCCCTGGATCGAGGAGTGCCTGGATGCCCTGTTTGGAGCCCTGTGGTTTTCAACATTGGACCTTGCCAATGGCTATAACCAGGTTCCGGTCCGGTGGCAGAGGAAGATAAGTGTAAGAAAGCTTTTTGCACACCCTTTGGGTTATTTGAGTTTAATCGAATGCCCTTTGGGTTGTGCAATGCACCTAGTACCTTTCAACGCCTTATGGAAAGCATGTTCGGTGACCAAAGGTTCCAGACGTTGTTGCTCTATTTAGATGACATTATCATCTTTTCGTCTACCATCGCACAGCACCTGGAGAGGCTGGAAATGGTCTTTGACCGATTACAGCAGGAGGGACTTAAGGCGAAGTTAGAAAAATGTTGTTGTTATTTTCGGCAAGATATGGGCTACCTGTGGCATGTGGTATCTAAGGAGGGGGTGTCTACTGATCCCGCTAAGATCAGTGCAGTGGCTGAGTGGAAGCGCCCAACTAACGAGACTGAATTGCGGTCTTTTTTAAGGATTCGCAAGTTATTATAGGCGGTTTGTAGAGGGATTTGCTCAGTTGGCTTCCCCGTTACATCGCCTTGTTGCAGAACTGATAGGGACCAAGAAGAAGAGGGGTTCTGGGAAGTTGATTGAAAGCGATGCTAGCCATTCTGGGTTAGCAGCTGTGCTTGAACAGGAGAAGGATGGTAAGATGAGGCCAGTGGCATATGCTAGTCGGGGACTCAGACCAACCGAAAGGAATATGCAAAATTATAGTTCCATGAAGTTGGAATTATTAGCAGTGAAGTGGGCTCTGACTGAAAAGTTTAGAGATTATCTTTTGGGCAGAAGTGTACAGTCTATATGGATAACAATCCATTGAGCTATTTGAAGACTGCTAAACTGAGTGCATTAGAGCAACGCTGGGCTTCCCAGCTGGCAGTGTTTGATTTTGATATTCGATATTGCCCTGGCCGTACTAACGGTCATGCAGATGCTTTGTCTAGGCAGTACACAGTGGTGCCTTCTCCACAGCAAGAGTGTGTTACTGCTCTGTCGACGACACTGGTAGAATTGTTGGACAGGGGGAGATCGGTAGAGGCAGTTCAGAGCACAATCTCTGTTTTTGCTACAAGTTTAGTTATTGGACCTGCCCTGGACTTCTTTTCTTCCAAAGTGTATCCCAATAAGGAACAATGTCACTCTATTTCACTTACACATTGCCCCATAGACAAGCATTATAAGCAAATCTGTTTTAGAGATAAAACTCTTTACATTCTATCTACTCTGTAACCATCTGTTAATTACCCCTAGGGTCATTTCTCCCCGGAGTTGTCCTTTGAGCGGTTAAAAAACATAGAAGAGACCAAGTTAGGTGTGTCGACTGCATTCCAGGTTTAATCTCCATAGTCAAACAAAAGACTGTCAGGTGGGGGTGCTGTTGTTGTGTGTGGCATATTTTTGCTGAAACGAAAACACAATTTTTAGTAACTTCATGTCAACGCAAACTTAATTATTTCCTTGTGCTGCCTCAGGTATTTGCACTAAGGAATAGAGTTTATGTTGCTTGTCTGCATTACTGAAATCCCTTTCATTTCTCATCCAACCATATTTCTCAACCTCTTCAGAAATTGCAGTGTTTTTGCTACTATAGTAGAGTTATAGTCTAGGTTGGGTTGATTTAACTGTATGAGAGCTGATTCTTTAACCTTATTGAAATAATATGATATTGTGACTATTTTAAATCTGTATAATGCCATGAGCAGAGGTGGAAAATCCATGGGTCAGAAAGTAAAAGTCCTACCATATTTAGCTGTGTTTGTCATGGTGAGAACAGCAAGAGAAAACGTGATCATATGATTTTGGCCACTTGTTGATGATACAGATGTAAATTATAGTTACCATGTGACTCTATAGTATGGTGAACAAACATCCTATTTTCCCAGGACATAGACATTTTGGTTATAGATAGTGTCTTGTAATATAACAATTTTCTATCCATACAGAGGGGGCATACTTTAAATGCACTGAAATTAATAGGGCATCTTTACTTAAACTTTGGGTATCATTTGAGTGTCTCATTGCCAGTCCGAGTGTCCTGCTTTTTCAATAAGCAAAATATGGTCACCCTACCCTATAGCATGACATCCAGCAGTGTTCAGATTAACTGAATTATTTAAAAATGCTATGTACACATTTTTTTGCACTTTCCACACTTTCCAGCTGTGAGTTTTAGACACAGACATCAAGAATCCACGTATGAATCTCATCAACGGTGACGTACTTCATGCCACAAAGCATTCTGGGTGCATAATACAAAACTCATCATGGCTCCCAGAATACATTGCGGCATAGAAACATGTTACCATTGCTGAGATTCATAGGCTGCTTCTTGATGTTTGACTGTGAGTTGATCTCGCAGGAGTTCATGTGTTTAGTCGATTCATTGCGTTTTGTTCATGTTGTGGTGGACACCCTGTGCAAGGTTGAGACTGTCTTGCTGTCAGGTAGGGGTGCTGTTGTTGTACCGGCAGAGGAACAAGTCCGTCACCAAGCCACTATTGCATCGCAGGCCATCGAAGTGGATCGAGTGGAGGAGGCAATCCAGGATATGGATTTGCCTCAACTGCCTCAGGACAAACAGGTTTAGGTCAGGTCCCTTTTGCATGAATATAGATCTGTTTTCTCAGCTCATGATGGTGACTTGGGTTGTACAGAGCTCATGGTTCATGAGATTTCCCTGCATGATAGTGAGCCTATACGTCAAAGCTATAGACACCTACCTCCTTCAGATTATGAGACAGTTAATCAACATATTCACCAACTGTTGCAGAGTCAGGTGATAAGAGAGAGCTCTAGTCCATATGCCTCTCCAATTGTAGTTGTGAGAAAAAAGGATGGTCAGATTTGTTTTGTGGTGACTATAGGCAGTTGAATGGTAAGACACGGAAGGATTCTTTTCCTCTGCCCTGGATCGAGGAGTGCCTGAATGCCCTGTTTGGAGCCCTGTGGTTTTCAACATTGGACCTTGCCAATGGCTATAACCAGGTTCCGGTCCGGTGGCAGAGGAAGATAAGTGTAAGAACGCTTTGTTAGGGGTTAATGACCCAGGACCAGTAGTGAAGAAATGAAGACAGAGTCAGGATTGCAATTAAATAAAAGAAAAATTTACTTGAGAATAGTTTGCAGTTTCAAAAGCAGAAGCCAGCTTCAAGTCTCACAAGGAGTTCGTAGGCCGCGCTCCCTCTCTCACCGTCTCGTTGCCTCGCCCTATCGTACATACAATTGTCCCAACAGTTATACCGTTTTCAACGTCTTATCCACGTCATTACTGCAATGTGGATGGTTCTGATTGGCTCAGAGACAATGCACAGTCATGGTAAATTTCCACTCGAGTCAGTTAATCTGATGCACGTTTCCACTGACGTGTCACTTGTTGACGCTTTCACCCCAGAATTAGGCCTGTAGTGACCTTCCAGATCTGGAGCAGGCGCCAGCTTGCCCAGAACAACAAGTCCACCCATCTCTTAGGGTGCCCATTGAACACCATTCTGATCTGTAACATAGAATATTGCGCACATACACAGATACAAAGTCTCTCCAAGGTTGGAGCTGATTAAGCTCCAGTTTTAACTAGTTCTTACCAAAACATGCTGATAACATGTGCTTTCTTTCAGTGAGAGGGACACACAATAGTACAGGCAATATTCATCTTGAGTCTTTAGTGTTTCAGTAAAAGGAAATATAAAAGGAATAAAACATAATAAATTAAGTGAAAGACAAATCCATATTCCATATCTGGAAGCCGGGCTAAGTGAGCAAACGCTGTTACTGCACTCCTGACATGTTAGGGGTGTGTGATACCTCAAATCCAAACACATGACCTTGTTGCCAGTGTTTAGTGACACATCACACATCTCTAGGCCAGACCCTCAGTCACTCCTCAGAGACCAAATACACACTTTAGAAAACAAGAAACAAAGCAAAATCATAACTGGATAGAATCATTATAATAATATAGGTAATATAGGAAGATAAATATTAATTAAGGTTTTGATTATGAAGTTAATAAGGATATAAATATATACAGGTATATTGAAGCGGCAGTGGATTTCAAAATCCCCCCTTCACTCCCTCCTAAAGGCCAATTTTGGGGTCCCAATGACCCCCTAAAGTTGGTCTACCAATTTAGGCCGCTTCATAATGTTCAATGCCCTCCCCTTTTTAGTTTATAATCTTTGAAAAAAGAAAATCTCTTTCCCCTCAGGGATTTAACTTCAACCATTATTAATCTCATCCAATTTGGTTTTATCATTGGCTTGATTGATTACAATAAGCACATATTCATCCTCAAGAGGACATACTACATTAGCACCCCATGTTAAATACCACCCCATTATAAATACCAAGATATCTCATCTAAAAAGAGGGATTTTAAATACATTTCTTTCAAAACACAGAACTTTTTCATCTTCTAAACAATAGTGGTCTGAAATAAAAATAAACAAAATAAATAGGCATCATAATCAATCCAATTACATTCAGTCTCTGCATAAAACATCCTTCAGTTTACAGTCTACATACATGTACCATCTTAATTACACATCCTATTCATTTCTTTCTCAAACATGTACATAACATCCATTTCATTCGCTTTTCGCTGATTTTACTCAAGAACCTTCTTGTTATCAATTATTTTCTTGTTATCAATTATTTTCTTGTTATTTTCATAACTCCATTTTCTTTTCCACATAGATTTTCACATACTCAAACCTTTTTGTTACACTTGCTTTTTCCATCAAATCCAGTTTTCACTCATGATAGCCCACATCATTTTTAACTTAAATGAACATAACCATAAAATTGTTAATGTTGAAAACTTCATCAAAATGACATAATTATCCATTTGTATTACATTCATTCAGCTTGTTCACATCTTTATCTTGTGACATTGTGCTTAATCATACTCAATACCAATTATTTCTCAAAATAACTTTTCAAACCCATGTTATTAGTAAACCATTCAAAATCACCCCTATTAATTAGGGTTTCCTTTAAAGTAACATTTTTCTTTCAATGTCTTGTTCATTAAAACTCTTTAGGCGTAAGCTCCAAATGACCAAAATCTTAACCCTGTTGATTTGTCATCTGGCAGTGATACTTCTCATCAAATCCTCACTAGCCTTCCTTCACCACTTACACCAAAATTGTTATAATTTTCCCAAGAATTTACACATTTCCATAATCTCCCATATTACTTTATAAAGTATTCAAATTTGTACTGTCATCATCAATTTCTTTAAAACAATTTTGTTTTAAAACAATCTGTATTTTGAAAATCATTCATTGTATTTAATTTGACTTCAGGTAAAATAAATTCTGTCAGAAGTTTTATTTTCACAACATTAATTTTTTTAGGGCTATTTCTCTCTTGATTTAACTTGTCACATTATTCTTTATCAAAAATAGTCAGTCTGCTGATGCACCATGTGATCATAATTGTTTCAGTCTTATCTCTACTGCTCTACAGAAACCAAAATATAATTTTACATTATCTCTCAATCCCAGTCACACAGAAAAACTTAGTCACATGCTCCTTTAACATTATTACTAGACATCTAATGTCCTGCATCCATTTAAGGGATGAAAAATAAAAATCAAACTTTTTTTTTTCTTTTAAAAGTTATCTTTTTGGCCGCCCTTCTGCCTTCAGAAATATGAGGGAATCTCTGGATAATTTAGATAGTGACTTCAGCCAATTTGTCACTTTGTCTCTGCCGTCAAGTTTCTAACATTTATGTTTACCATTTCTAATCAATTGAATATTTCAATTTAAACCCTCAGTTAAATTTGGACACGGGTGTTTAACCCATTAAGAAACGGCAATCTTTAACATTATAATTCCACTTCAACTAATCCAGAGATGATTTCAAATCAGCATCATAAATGACAAAATTAGTCATAATTACCAGTAACAGACAGAGCTGGATACCAGTCCACTTAAAGCTCGTCCCATGTTCTGGATCAACTTTTCCAGATTCCTTCAGAATTAGTAGTTTCTTTAAAGGTTGTCGTTTGCCTTAACCCTTCTGTAATGATAAACACTCATTCCAGAGGTTAATGACCTCACACACACTAACAGGACAGAACAGTTTCACAAACCAACACATACAAAACATAACGTCTCGGTTACGTATGTAACCCTCGTTCCCTGAGGAGGGAACGGAGACGTAACGTCAGTGACTGACGAATGGGGGTTTCGCTTAGAAGCCTGTCATCTCCGAGACTAGAAAGCGCCCAATGGCAGTGCCAATGCCATGGGCATGCGAGATTTGCATGCGTAACTCCGCCTACCCACGTGGGTATATAAGGAAGTAGCTGGCATCATCGCATTATGTTTTACCTGCTGAGGAGCCAAGTTGAACTCCGTTCCAGCGGTACAGCGGATGTGGCAACGGGACGTTACGTCTCCGTTCCCTCCTCAGGGAACGAGGGTTACATACGTAACCGAGACGTTCCCTTTCGTTCAGTCACTCCGACGTAACGTCAGTGACTGACGAATGGGGGTCCCAATGCAATAACGCCACTCGGCTGTCTTCCAGTGCCCTGTGCAAGCGTGAGAACCCTGATGCAAGTTAGGACGGTCAAAGGCCTCTACTTAACGCAGGAATACCAAGGTACACTGGGAGGCATATTCCAGGAGGAGATATGCGCCAAGATGCCTACCCGTAGGGAGGACTTAGGAATACACGTATGACCCCGGAGGGCTGCATACGGAAGATCACTGGGGTACCAGCCGAAGGTGGATTTTTAACCCCAGGGGGTGGCAAGGTTGCCAAGGGAATACACCCGCTCAGGGAGGCTTACGGTGGAAATACACATGTGGGGGTCGCCGGAGGGGAACCATGCACATGGGGCACCTGGCCGGACACGAGTGTCTGGGCTAAGGGCAGACTTACTGGCGTCGGCGTCGTCAGTGCTGGAGGAGCTCAGGGCTCTCGGGGAACTCACCTGAGAAGAATATCGCACGTATCCAGTCCGTGGAGTGGAATGGCGAGCAAGCGAAGACACCTGAGCCAATCCATTACCGGCCACTTGTAGAGGCGAGTACATAGTCGGATACAGGCTCCACTCGGAGGTTATAAAACCTGGCGAATGTGTTTGGTGTCGCCCAGCCTGCAGCTCTGCAGATGTCTGTCAGCGGAGCGCCATGTGCTAAAGCCCAAGAGGAGGCCACACTCCGGGTGGAATGGGCCCTGACCCCAAGGGGACATGGGCGTCCCTGCTGCTGGTAAGCCAAAACAATGGTGTCCACTATCCAGTGAGACAGCCTTTGCTTTGAGAGAGCCTTCCCTTTCAGCTTCCCACCATAACAGACAAAGAGCTGGTCTGAGGTCCTGAAACACTGCGTCCTGTCTACGTAAGCGCGAAGGGCGCGTACTGGACAGAGCAATGCCAAGGCTGGGTCTGCCTCCTCCAAAGGCAGCGCTTGCAGGTTCACCACCTGGTCTCTGAACGGAGTGGTGGGAACCTTGGGCACATATCCAGGCCGGGGTCTCAGGATCACGTGAGAGTCGGCCGGCCAGAATTCCAGGCACGCTTCGTCAACCGAAAATGCCTGCAGGTCCCCTACCCTCTTGATGGAGGCCAGTGCGGTCAGGAGCGCTGTCTTCATAGACAAGAACTTAACATCTACTGACCGCAAAGGCTCAAATGGGGCCCTCTGCAGAGCACTTAGATCTACTGAGAGGTCCCAAGAGGGTACGAGAGGAGCACGAGGAGGATGTAGTCTCCTCGCACCCCTCAGGAACCTGATGACCAGGTCGTGCTTACTTACCGTTTTCCCGTCCAGGAGGTCATGGTAGGCGGCGATAGCGGCCACATAAACCTTCAGGGTGGATGGAGACAGCCTTCGATCCAACCCTTCCTGGAGGAAAGAGAGCACAGACCCGATCGGGCATTTCCAGGGGTCTTCTTGGCGAGAAGAGCACCAATTGACGAAGAGGTTCCACTTCAACGCATAGGCCTGTCTCGTGGACTCGGCCCGAGCGGAAGTGATGGTAGCCACCACCGGAGGTGGTAGGGTACTCAAACCTGCCGCGTCCCGTCCAGGAGCCACACGTGGAGGTTCCAAAGATCGGGACGCGGGTGCCACAGGGTGCCCCGTCTCTGAGAGAGTAGGTCTTGTCTCAGAGGAATTGGCCAGGGAGGGGCTGTCGCAAGGAGCACTAGTTCTGGGAACCAGGTCCGGCCGTGCCAGTACGGGGCGACCAAAATGACTTGCTCCTTGTCCTCCCTGACCTTGCACAGAACACGTGCAAGAAGGCTCACTGGGGGAAACGCATACTTGCGTAGGCCCCGCGGCCAGCTGTGCGCCAGTGCATCCGTGCCGAGCGTGCCCTCGGTCAGGGAATAGTACAGGCTGCAGTGGGACGAGTCGTGGGAGGCAAACAGATCTACCTGTGCGTCCCCGAACTGATCCCAAATCAGCTGGACCGACTGGGGATGGAGTCTCCACTCCCCAGGGATTGGCTGAACCCGTGAGAGCTCGTCGGCTGCACGGTTCAGGATCCCCGGGATATGGACAGCACGAAGGGACCTCAGGCGCTTCTGACTCCATAAAACGAGATGGCGGGCGAGTTGAGACATGCGGCGGGAGCGTAGACCGCCCTGGTGGTTGATGTACGCTACTACGGCCGTGTTGTCCGATCTGACTAGTACGTGTTGACCCTTCAGCAACGCTCGGAAGCGGTGCAGGGCGAACCGTACTGCCAGCAACTCGAGGCAATTGATATGCAGGCGGCTCTGGCTCTCTGACCAAGAGCCGGCGGCTGCATGTCCATTGCACATGGCACCCCAACCCGTGGTGGACGCATCTGTTGACACAACAACATGCCGGGAAACTCGTTCTAAGGGCACTCCTGCCCGTAGAAAACTGAGGTTCGACCACTGGGTGAGTGTCTGTCTGCAGGCCTTAGTCACTGGGACCCGGAGCGTGCCAGACCGCCATGCCCATCTCGGGACTCGATCGCGAAGCCAGTGCTGAAGCGGTCTCATATGAAGCAATCCGAGCGGCGTTACCGCGGCTGCAGATGCCATATGCCCCAGGAGCCTCTGAAACAGTTTCAGTGGAACCGCACGCTTGCTCTCTATCTGCCTGAGGCAAGTCAGCAGCGACTGCGCGCGCAAGCCGGTAAGCTGCGCGCACATGGCGACCGAGTCGATCTCCATACCGAGAAAAGAGATCCTCTGCACGGGGCAGAGTTTGCTCTTCTCCCAGTTGACCCGAAGGCCCAAACGAGCTAAGTGGTGGAGAACCAGGTCTCTGTGTTCGCACACCCGGTCCCGAGAGTGGCCCAGTATGAGCCAGTCGTCGAGATAGTTCAGGATGCGAACCCCTTGTTGCCTGAGTGGCGCAAGGGCTGCCTCGACAATCTTCGTGAAGACGCGAGGGGACAGAGCTAGCCCGAATGGTAGTACAGCATACTGAAATGCCCGCCCTTCGAACGCAAACCGTAGGAACGGTCTGTGTCGCGGAAGGATGGACACATGGAAGTACGCGTCCTTCAGGTCGATCGCTGCAAACCAATCGCATGGACGAACGCATTCGAAAAGGCGTTTCGCAGTCAACATCCTGAACGGAAGCCTGTAAAGGGATCGGTTCAGGACGCGAAGGTCCAGGATCGGTCGTAACCCACCGGATTTCTTCGGTACAATGAAGTAAGGGCTGTAGAAGCCGGACTTCATCTCGGCTGGAGGGACGAGCTCGACCGCACCCTTCGCCAGTAGGGTTGCGATCTCCGCACGCATGACTGGGGCATTGGACCCCACCACGGTGTACCGGACACCCCGGAAGCGGGGAGGAGCTCGCGCGAACTGAATCGCGTAGCCGAGCCGGATGGTCCGAGCGACCCAGCGGGACAGTCCTGGCAGCTGTAGCCACGCTCCCAGGGAGTGTACCAACGGGGTCATGCGGAGCACCGGCGTACCCTCGGTGGGGCAGTGAGGCAGCGTTACCGGCCCGGACTCGGGTGGCGTAGCGGCCCGGTGTCGGGGCGGCGGTAACAGCTGCGCCCTGACAGAGGAGACCAGGGAAGGACTCGCGTTCCACTGGGGTCTGCTCTGAGAGGGGGCTGGCGACAGAGAGGGACGAGAGCGGCGTGGCCCGGGGGCGGCGCACACTGCCGTCACCGGTCTCTGTGTGCTCAGAGATGGGTATGTCAGTTCTTTCTTTAACCACATTAGGGTGCTGCCACCCCGGGGGGCGGCAGCGGAACGAAAGATTCTCCCCAGGCCCTCCACCGGGGGAAGGAGCGGCCCTGCTGCCGTCTCCTGGAAAGAACTGCCCATCTCTGAGCTGTCCGCGTCAGGAGCGCCGCTTGGCCTGGCGTTTAGCGGGCCGCGGGGCTGGCGCGGACTGGGGCGGCTTCTTGCGGCGCGCTCCGCAGCGCGGCCCGGGTGAAGGCTGCTGCTGTGGCCGCGCGGGAGCGGGGGGGACAGCAGGAGGCCGCCCTCGGCGGCGAGGCAGCTGAGGCGACTGTGCCGGCGGCGCTTGGGGTGCAGCAGCGGGCCGCCGGGGCAGTATATGCTTAATAGCCTCAGTCTGCTTCTGGGCGGCCGAGAACTGTTGGGCGAAGCTCTCGACCGCACCGCCGAATAGCCCAGCCTGGGATATGGGGGCGTCGAGGAAACGAGTCCGCTCGGCGTCCCGCATATCGGCCAGGTTGAGCCATAGATGTCTCTCCTGGACCACGCATGTGGACATCACCCGGCCCAGGGAGCGTGCGGTAACCTTCGTCGCCCGGAGAGCGAAGTCGGTCGCGGCACGCAGCTCATCTCTGAGCCCTGGGTCGGCTCCACCCTCGTGCATGTCACATAACAACTTGGCCTGGTAGGCCTGGAGGGTTGCCATGGCATGCAAAGAGGCGGCAGCCTGCCCCGCAGCTCTGTAGGTCTTCGACACCATTGAAGATGTGAATCTACAGGCCTTGGAGGGGTGCTTAGGATCGCCGCGCCAGGAGGAGGCGCTCTGGGGACACAGTTGCATCGCCACAGAACGCTCCACCGGGGGGACCCCAGTGTACCCTCTAGCCACCGCCCCATCGAGGGCAGAGAAGGCGGAAGAGGTTGCCAAACGCTCGCGGGAAGACACGGGGGCCCTCCACGAGTGCGCAACCTCCTCATGCACCTCCGGGAAGAAAGGAATTGGGGGCACGGCAGGACGGCTGTCCTGTCGTGGCGCACCCAAAAACCAATCATCGAGCCGCGAACGCTCCGGCCGGGGTGGAGGGTTCCACTCCAGACCGAGCGCCGCGGCCGCCCGGGCAAGCATGGCTGTCAGCTCCGGGTCCGACTCGGACAATGCTGGCGCGCCCGGAGGCGGCAGCACAGCCGAATCCTCATCCTCGGAGGACTCTAGCCCACCTTGCGATGCGGTCACCGACATCTCGTCCTCCTCTGGAGCGCCGAACGAAACCCGCGGACCGGCCGAGACCGAGGCCGCGGGCTCCATCACAACGCTCGCGGGTACCGGTGCAACAGAGGGGGGTGTGGGCCGAGGCGTGAGCGTCGGAGCTGTATTCCACACCATCACCCTCAGGTCACCCTGGCCACCAGCCGAAGAGACGCCCCGCGGACCGGATGAGACCGAGGCCGCGGACACGTCAGATCGGGGGGTGACGGAGGGGACTCTCACTCCGGCGGCCGCACGGAGATCATTGAGTCTCGACCGCAACACGGAGATGGCCATGTTCCCGCAGTGAGAACATGACTCATCCACAAGCGCCGCCTGAGCATGCTGGAAGCCCAAGCATGCCAGACAGTGCGAGTGCCCATCAGAAGAGTGTAGAGACCGGCCACACCCAGAAGCACACGGGCGAGACATCCTGAAAAGGACGTGCCACGTGTGAGCTCTTTTGTGAGAGGATTAACCTCGCAGTCGATGCCGAAGCGCCCAGGGGACCACACACCAACTGGAAACCAATCGTCTGACCAGCAGGCAGGAAGTATGTGACCGCTGGAACGCGCCGAACACCAACACCGACTGGAAGATCCTGATCGTCTCGAAGAACTGACTTAACTCAGAAGGCTTGTAGGAGTGAAAGGTATGTAACCCTTGGCTCCGAAACATTAAAACATAATGCGATGATGCCAGCTACTTCCTTATATACCCACGTGGGTAGGCGGAGTTACGCATGCAAATCTCGCATGCCCATGGCATTGGCACTGCCATTGGGCGCTTTCTAGTCTCGGAGATGACAGGCTTCTAAGCGAAACCCCCATTCGTCAGTCACTGACGTTACGTCGGAGTGACTGAACGAAAGGGAAAGTGCAGTCATCAACAAACACACACATTAAACATATAATTTTGAATTGCTCATTATCAAAATTTGTTTTTAGTGTTTAACTAAAAATTATTTAATATCAGTTCTTGGTTTCTTAACCAATTTTCAAATCATGTCTGTTCATTATTCCTTCATTTTTAGAGAAGTCAGCTGGGTTGTTTTGGTTCTGATATCATTGCTTTTGTTTTGTTTCAGCTTTAGCATGACGATAACAGACAGAGCACCATTCCTCCTTCTCAAGCAGTCTCTCTCTTTCTCACACGGATAGTCTCTTATATTCAATTCATTAACCTTTAACCTTCACAAAGTTTATCCTTAAAGAATAAATTTGTATCAGAAATTTAAATGTTTAACTTTCCAATTAGAGCTATATAATCATCTCAAAGTAAGTTATGCTATGAATTTTTTTTCTTCAAGTTACTTTAGTTAAATACCTTTTGTTATCCAGACCTCCTCTTTAAACTTCAACAGCTGTCCTTATCTTTAGACACCACCATGCCTTCAAATTCTCCTCTGCCATATCTAATGACCTGCAGGATTAAACTCATGATGTGGAAATATTAGTTCAATATCACAGTTTTAATGATTCAATTAATACTTTTTTTTCTTTTCTTTTTCTCTTTTTTTTTCTGGTCTCCACAAAAGTTATTGACAATCACCTCATGGTCTCAGCTGGCTCTTGAATGACCTTTACCATCATAACTTTCACTCAGGGTCTTCCCTGGCATTCACAAACAATGCGGTATTTGAGTGAGCGGTATGGAGGAGCCATTATTAGGGCAGGCCATGCTGTGTCTTGTCTGGACTCTCGGCCCCTACAACCACAGCGTCCCCCCTTACTGATGCTGCTGGCCTCACAGACATCGGTTCAACTCTCATACACACCTCACATAAAACACCTTCCTTCTTGGAAGTGCCCAATGGCGGTGACCCCCATGTCTTAGGTTGTCCCCCTGCTGGCCAAAAGAGGATCTTACCCGTCGTCGGCGAATCACCCTCATTCACATTGGTCATCGCTTGAGATCTTTGACCCTTTAAATGGATCAGATGTTTTTCTGGAGCCTTGGGGAAAGTGCATTCAAGAGTCACCAGAGCCATTTAGTCTGCTTACTATAGGTAAAACATGGAGACAGGTTAATCATAACACTACTTAATCACTTATACCATTTTACATTAGTGCGTAGATTATACTCAGTGAATTTAGCCATAACAACTGTCCATTCAATTTAATGTCCTGCATGTTGACTCTGACCTGATCCATTGGTCCTGTGCATGGTGGCGGCTAAGATTAGACAAAGATGTCACTGGTCATGGAATAATTTATTTAAAAATTTCAGTTCATTAAAATTCTGTATTTGAAAACATCTTATACCTTTATTATTGCCCTCCTAATGGCACTCTTTCACTCTTTTTAACAAATCACTGTCTCTATGATTTTCAACTGATGCACTGTGCTTTTACTATAAATCTCTTATCGCCTAGGACACAGCTCAGATAACAGCTTTGAGCTGGTTTTGAATGAGAGAGAGACTCTGAGTTATTCAGGATGGTTCACTGTGTTTTCATAAACTTTATACTACTCACACTAGCTCAGCATAAGACCTGGCTAGAAATTAAAATAGTTTTCAAATAAGACATCAAACATTTCCTTTAAACTCTATCCTTAGACAGAGATCACATTTTCCATTAATCATAAGTTTATATTTGTCTTTTTTCCATACAATTAATTTAGAAACTACAAATTTCTCAGATTAAGTCTCTGTTACTCTTGCAAGTTTGGCCATAGCACCAGAAATGGTGGGGCCAGATTCAGATAAGCAAATTGTTTTATTACAGCTCTGCACCTGCTTATCTTTTGAAACCAAAACCTCAGCATCTAGGTTTTTAACATATTAACACCAATTTATCTTATAAAAACTGTTTTTTACCAACATTGAGGCAAATTAACATTATCAGAATTTTTCAAGAGTTAGAGTAACAGGAACCACCTTTTTCATAAATTTGTCTTTTAAACTTCTACGTTACATTTTCTTGCCTCATGTTTTTCAGTCAATATCTTTAATTTTACCTCATAATTTTAATAAAATTTCATAGATCTTTCCTTCAAAAATAATTACTTAAGACCTTATATTCATATTTCATTATTTTGTTAGACAGAGTGTAAGCCACTTCTTTGTTACTTTTTACTTTGTTTCATCTACAAAATTTAGTCTGATGGGCTGATTTGCCACCATTTCTACACCTTATGGGTGGGTGGTTACAGTTACATACAAAATGGCCCTGCTGACCACAATTAAAACTCTGTCATTTAGCAACTGGCATGTTTCAGTCTAGTTCCCAGTCTGTAAGGCAGTGCACTCGCTCGGACAGTCAGAGAAGAGAAGAGCGCGCGAGAGGGGAGGGGGCAGATAAGACTGGCTGCTCACACATCTTGGTGTTTTCGCTTTTTCAAAAACAATCTCAAGCCCTTTTTCAGACTCTACCTCAATTCCAGTAATTTCAGACATTATTACGTTTGGCAATTAGACTAAACCATCCCTCAGTAATCTCCTGGGATTTTTCCTTCAGGGTTTAAAACCCCCACCCATTTTACAAATTCATTAATAAGCACTCTTTGTTTGTAGTTAGTCAAGTTGCTATTTAACTTTTCAGTCTGAATTAAAACCTTGCTGCCATGTTTTATTATTTTTTATAAATATGTTCTGCAAATTTCTTTTAAGTGAGGGCTTCAGAACAAAGCTAGTTACAGCGTTTGCTCTTTCATTTCAACATATTATCAAGACTGATCAAGTTACTGATCATGTCACAATTTGCCAGCCATATTTTAGTAAAAGTTCATACTCACCCGAGACAGCAAGAGATGGAGGCGGCGATCTTTACCCAACACAGCTGTGGCTTCTGCGTGATGAAACTGCAAAGGACACTTGTACGAAAACGTCACACATACTGGTCCGTGCCAATTTGGGTCACAATTTTTATTTTACTCGGGATCGTTCCAGATGCATCCCTGGCAAACAACTCCTGAATCTATTTTTATTTTGTTTAACTAATAACTAATATTTTATTCCCTGACTGCCTGATTCTCTAAGTTCTAAACTCTAAGTTCGGGGTACCCCTGTCTGAGATGGAAGAGATGGAGCAGGTTCACAATGTCTCCTGGACCTTACCAGTTGATCCAAGACGGCTCCTGTAGAGGACGTTACCTCTGCCCCGCAGGGCCTCCCCTTTATTGAGTCCGCTTCTTTGCACTGTCTGCTACCGTTTTTACCTATGCCTTCAGCACGTCACGATGCTCTCAGCGACTTCTTATACTATTACCCTTTAGTATAATTATGCCTCACTCTTCACCAGTGGAATGAAGCGAAGCACACTGCTCTCCTTCTCCAATCTCTTCCATTCAGACAACCCTAACCAAATAATTAAAGCTTTCCACTACCTTATTTGTTGTTTTGCCAGGGGTGTCACCAATGAATGATTGCCCGCGCATCCTCCACCAAAACTGTTAGGGGTTAACAGCTTATGACCCAGGACCAGTAGTGAAGAAATGAAGACAGAGTCAGGATTGCAATTAAATAAAAGAAAAATTTACTTGAGAATAGTTTGCAGTTTCAAAAGCAGAAGCCAGCTTCAAGTCTCACAAGGAGTTCTTAGGCCGCGCTCCCTCTCTCACCGTCTCGTTGCCTCGCCCTATCATACATACAATTGTCCCAACAGTTATACCGTTTTCAAGGTCTTATCCACGTCATTACTGCAATGTGGATGGTTCTGATTGGCTCAGAGACAATGCACAGTCATGGTAAATTTCCACTCGAGTCAGTTAATCTGATGCACGTTTCCACTGACGTGTCACTTGTTGATGCTTTCACCCCAGAATTAGGCCTGTAGTGACCTTCCAGATCTGGAGCAGGCGCCAGCTTGCCCAGAACAACAAGTCCACCCATCTCTTAGGGTGCCCATTGAACACCATTCTGATCTGTAACATAGAATATTGCGCACATACACAGATACAAAGTCTCTCCAAGGTTGGAGCTGATTAAGCTCCAGTTTTAACTAGTTCTTACCAAAACATGCTGATAACATGTGCTTTCTTTCAGTGAGAGGGACACACAATAGTACAGGCAATATTCATCTTGAGTCTTTAGTGTTTCAGTAAAAGGAAATATAAAAGGAATAAAACATAATAAATTAAGTGAAAGACAAATCCATATTCCATATCTGGAAGCCAGGCTAAGTGAGCAAACGCTGTTACTGCACTCCTGACATGTTAGGGGTGTGTGATACCTCAAATCCAAACACATGACCTCGTTGCCAGTGTTTAGTGACACATCACACATCTCTAGGCCAGACCCTCAGTCACTCCTCAGAGACCAAATACACACTTTAGAAAACAAGAAACAAAGCAAAATCATAACTGGATAGAATCATTATAATAATATAGGTAATATAGGAAGATAAATATTAATTAAGGTTTTGATTATGAAGTTAATAAGGATATAAATATATACAGGTATATTGAAGCGGCAGTGGATTTCAAAATTCCCCCTTCAGCTTTTTGCACACCCTTTGGGTTATTTGAGTTTAATCGAATGCCCTTTGGGTTGTGCAATGCACCTAGTACCTTTCAACGCCTTATGGAAAGCATGTTCGGTGACCAAAGGTTCCAGACGTTGTTGCTCTATTTAGATGACATTATCATCTTTTCGTCTACCATCGCACAGCACCTGGAGAGGCTGGAAATGGTCTTTGACCGATTACAGCAGGAGGGACTTAAGCCGAAGTTAGAAAAATGTTGTTATTTTTGGCAAGATATGGGCTACCTGTGGCATGTGGTATCTAAGGAGGGGGTGTCTACTGATCCCGCTAAGATCAGTGCAGTGGCTGAGTGGAAGTGCCCAACTAACGAGACTGAATTGCGGTCTTTTTTAAGGATTCGCAAGTTATTATAGGCGGTTTGTAGAGGGATTTGCTCAGTTGGCTTCCCTGTTACATCGCCTTGTTGCAGAACTGATAGGGACAAAGAAGAATAGGGGTTCTGGGAAGTTGATTGAAAGCGATGCTAGCCATTCTGGGTTAGCAGCTGTGCTTGAACAGGAGAAGGATGGTAAGATGAGGCCAGTGGCATATGCTAGTCGGGGACTCAGACCCACCGAAAGGAATATGCAAAATTATAGTTCCATGAAGTTGGAATTATTAGCAGTGAAGAGGGCTCTGACTGAAAAGTTTAGAGATTATCTTTTGGGCAGAAGTGTACAGTCTATATGGATAACAATCCATTGAGCTATTTGAAGACTGCTAAACTGAGTGCATTAGAGCAACGCTGGGCTTCCCAGCTGGCAGTGTTTGATTTTGATATTCGATATTGCCCTGGCCGTACTAACGGTCATGCAGATGCTTTGTCTAGGCAGTACACAGTGGTGCCTTCTCCACAGCAAGAGTGTGGTACTGCTCTGTCGACGACACTGGTAGAATTGTTGGACAGGGGGAGATCGGTAGAGGCAGTTCAGAGCACAATCTCTGTTTTTGCTACAAGTTCAGTTATTGGACCGGCCCTGGACTTCTTTTCTTCCAAAGTGTATCCCAATAAGGAACAATGTCACTCTATGTCGAAAAGATGTTTAGAATTGCTTCATCAGTGGAGCAGGTTGTTTGAGAGAGATGGCTTGCTGTATCATCACGCAAAACTACCTGATGGGCAGAAGAGGTAGACCAGTTGGTGCTGCCTGAGGTTTTGCAAGCAGAGTTTTTTTTTGTTGAGAAATTGCATAATGCGCATGGCCCCCAAGGTAGGGAGCGTACTTATGAGTTGATCCGCAGCCTGTGTTATTGGTCTGGGATGGAGGCTGATGTTCGGAAGCAATGCCAGGAGTGTAGTCAGTGTGCTATTGCAAAATCAAATCAGCCATCAGCCCGTGCTCCAATGGGCCATTTGTTGTCATCAAGACCGAATCATATCTTGGCAGTGGATTTTACCACTCTGGAGCGGGCTAATGATGGTAGAGAGCATGTCCTGGTTATTACAGATGTGTTGTCGAAATACACTCAGGCTGTGCCCACAAGGGACCAGAAAGCATCGACGGTAGCTAATGTTTTGGTCTATGAGTGGTTTGATATGTTTGGTGTACCGGCACAAATACATTCAGACCAAGGTCGGAGTTTTGAGGGTGCAGTGTTTCCCAGCTGTGTCAATTGTATGGAGTTCAGAAGACTCACACTGTCCCATATCACCCTCAGGGAAATGGGCAGTGTGAGCACTTTAATCGAACTCTTCATGACTCTCGTCGTACAATGTCCTTGGAGCAGAAAAGGTCATGGACTTGCCAAATTGCTCAGGTATGTTTTGCGTACAATACAACTCCTCACCAAACCACCGGTGAGTAACCTTTTTTTTGATGTTCGGGCAGGCTCCCAGGCTTCGGGTTGACTTTCTGCTCGCAGCAGTGGACGAACCTGTCAGCGGACAAGTGAACGACTGGGTGGTTGAGCATAGAGAGACGCTTAAAGCAACATATATAAGAGCAAGGGCTCACCTGAGTAGAGCTGCAGAGCTTCGTAAGAAGCACCATGGTCAAGTAGGACGGGAATCTCCATTGCAGGAAGGCCAAGAAGTTTATCTGCGAGACTATGGTGTCCGTGGTCACCATAAAATACAAAATCATTGGTCCAGCATTGTTTATAAAGTAGTTAGAGCTCCTAGGGGTGATGGTGGTGTATACACGATAGCACAGGTAAACGACCCTTCCCAGGTAAAGCAGGTGCAAAGGTCTCACTTAAAGTCAATACCACATATAGCATGCTCTGGCCATTTGGCTGATCCAGGGTTAGGGCTGTCAGAAGACAACGCTGAGTTTTTAGTCTTTAGCAGTGTCATATATAAAACACTGCTAAAATTAATAAACATGTAAGTATATGTTTTCTGAGCTGTAATAACCCCCAAAAAGAGACGCTTTTTTTATTTTTTGGGTTATAAATTCATTTTTGAAAGTGTGTAACTCAGGCCCTTTGTGTTAATTTTAATTTCACTTACCCTTTGCCCCATAGACAAGCGTTATAAGCTAATCTTTTTTTAGAGATAAAACTCTTAACATTCGATCTACTCTGTAACCATCTGTTAATTACCCCTAGGGTCATTTCTCCCCGGAGTTGTCCTTTGAGCGGTTAAAAAACATAGAAGAGACCAAGTTAGGTGTGTCGACTGCAATTCAGGTTTAATCTCCATAGTGACACAAAAGACTGTCAAGTGGGGGTGCTGTTGTTGTGGGTGGCATATTTTTGCTGAAACGAAAAAACATTTTTTAGTAACTTCATGTCAATGCAAACTTAATTATTTCCTTGTGCTGCCTCAGGTATTTGCACCAAGGAATAGAGTTTATGTTGCTTGTCTGCATTACTGAAACCCCTTTCATTTCTCATATAACCATATTTCTCAACCTCTTCAGAAACTGCAGTGTTTTTGCTACTATAGTAGAGTTTAAAGTCTCAGTTGGGTTGATTTAACTGTATGAGAGCTGGTTCTTTAACCTTATTGAAATAATATGATATTGTGAAGGATTAGATCTGCTCCAAGATTCAGCACCCAAGGATGATTTTCTGGAAAATGGACAGGGAAGCCAGGACAACATATTCCAGCTTCCGATAACACCAGAGCAACAGCCCCTCTCACCGGACATGTCATTCCTCTCTCCAGCATCCCCGCATCTGAGCTTCTCAGAGAAAATGGAGGACTTGGTTCATGCTGGAATCAGACTATCACACTCGATCGCTATGAGCCCCCAAATATCGACCAAAAATCGTCGAGCCCCACAAACACCCAAGCCTGTGGGCCCAGCTCGTCCTCACCCTCCTCCTGTGAGATTTCTTCGGTCACAACGCCAGGGCCCACACCCTCCTCCATCTGTTGTAGGTGAACCAAAAACAACTGATTCCAGCTCTCAGTGATGTGTTTTGGGTCCCTGCTATGATAACAGTAACTTTATCAAATGTTTACAAAACAAGGGGGAACCCAGTGTGCCTGCCTCTTTCTCTATCTCTGTTCTGTTACGTGAAAGAAAGTCTAAGGCCTTGTCAGGCCGTTTAATAAACCAATATAATCTGCTGCCTGTTACCTGCCAAAATAGGATTAATGTGGAGAAAAAAATTATTACTGTTAAGTTAGCGCTTTTAAACATCCGTTCACTTAAGAACAAATAATTTCTAGTCAATGACCTAATAACCAATAACAACCTAGATTTTCTGCTTCTAAATGAAACGTGGCTAGAAGAAAACTGTAGTGCAACAGTCCTAAATGAAGCAGCCCCTCCTAACTTTACTTTTATGAGTGTCTGCAGAGCTGTTAGGAGAGGTGGGGGTGTTGCTGCTCTTTTTAAAGATTTCTATCAAATCCGGCCTTATAGGCCTCCGAAATACTCTGCAGGCTTCACTGAGGACTTTACAGAACTGTTATCAATAATTTCCTCAGAGTTTGACTGTTTTGCTATTGCTGGGGATTTTAACATTCACATAGACAATATTGAATCCAGTACAACAAAAGAGCTCATGACTGTTCTTAACACTTGATTTGACACAGCATGTAAATGGACCCACACACAATCGTGGACACACTCTAAATTTACTTATCAGTAAGGGTCTAAAAATTTCATCAATTGTTATTAAGGATGTGGCACTGTCTGATCATTTCTGTATTTTCTTTGAAATATCAATCTCTCCTGCCATTGAAGCTAGATCTGTCTCTGTCAAAAAGAGATGCTTAAATGAGAACACTAATGTGCTGTTTATGAAGGCTTTATCTCTAACACCAAGCATATCTGCAGACTCTGTTGATTTTCTCCTTGACTCCTTTAACTCAAAAGTTAAGAGTGTAATTGATGATATTGCTCCTCTAAAAGTCAGGAAAAAGAGTACCAAACAAAAAGCACCCTGGAGAAACTCAACAGCAATACAAATAATGAAAAGACAATGCAGAAAATCTGAACGAAAGTGGCGGAAGACAAAACTTGTAGTCCATTATAACATCTATAAAGACACCCTTCATGCTTTCAATGTTGAACTAGGCAAAGCTAGACAGACCTTCTTCTCAAATATTATAAACAGAAACATAAACAACACGCGTACTCTTTTTGCTACTGTCGAGAGACTAACAAACCCCCCGAGTCAGACTCCTAGTGAAATGCTCTCAGACAGTAAATGCAGTGAGTTTGCTTCCTACTTCTCCGAGAAAATCAATAATATCAGAAAGGCGATCAGCACATCCTCTAGTTGCTCTGGAGTCAGTCAGATCATACCAAACCCTCGGAAAATTACCATGTCAGATTTCGATGCTATTGACTGCAAAATTTTAGAAGACACAGTACAGCATCTTAAAACATCAAACTGTGCCCTAGACACACTCCCCACTTCTTTCTTCAAAAGTGTGTTTAACTGTTTAGAAGCAGATCTCCTAGAAGTGGTAAACTCCTCACTTCTCTATGGGACTTTTCCAACCGCCCTTAAAACTGCAATAGTTAAGCCTCTTCTGAAAAAGAGAAATCTGGATAACTCCATACTGAGCAACTACAGACCAATCTCAAATCTCCCCTTCATAGGCAAAATCATTGAAAAAGTTGTTTTCAATCAGTTGAACAAATTATTACGCTCAAATGGATACTTTGACAATTTTCAATCTGGTTTCCGTCCACATCACAGTACAGAGACAGCGCTCATAAAGATTATAAATGATATTCGCTTAAACACTGATACAGGCAAAACATCAATTCTGGTACAACTGGATCTCAGTGCCGCATTCGACACTGTTGACCACAACATACTTCTAGACAGGCTGGAAAACTGGGTTGGGCTTTCTGGAATGGTCCTCAAATGGTTCAGGTCATACTTAGAAGGGAAAGGTAATTATGTGAGTATAGGAGACCATAAGTCTGAGTGGACATCCATGACATGCGGAGTCCCACAAGGGTCAATTCTAGCACCACTCCTGTTTAACCTGTATATGCTGCCACTGAGCCAAATAATGAAAAAGCACAATATTGCTTACCACAGCTATGCTGATGACACCCAGCTCTACTTAGCACTGTCACCTAATGACTACAGCCCCATTGACTCCCTGTGCAAATGCATTGATGAATTTAACAACTGGATGTGCCAAAACTATCTTCAGTTAAACAAAGACAAAACCGAAATCAGTACATTTGGGAACAAAGATGAAATTCTCAAGGTGAATGCATATCTTGAGGCTAAAGGCCTGATAACAAAAAATCAAGTCAGGAATCTTGGAGTGATTTTAGAGTCCGACCTGAGTTTCAGTACTCATGTCAAAGCAATAACTAAATCAGCATACTATCATCTGAAAAATATTGCAAGGATTAGATGTTTTGTCTCCAGGCAAGACTTAGAGAAACTCGTTCATGCTTTCATCACCAGTAGGGTGGACTATTGTAACGGCCTTCTCACTGGCCTTCCTAAAAAGACCATTAGACAGCTGCAGCTCATACAGAACGCTGCTGCCAGGATTGTGAGCAGAACCAGAAAATATGACCATATCACACCAGTCCTCAGGTCTTTACACTGGCTTCCAGTTACATTTAGGATCGACTTTAAAGTACTATTACTTGTTTATAAATCACTCAATGAGCTAGGACCTCAATACATCGCAGATATGCTGATTAAATACAAACCCAACAGATCACTCAGATCAGCAGGATCAAGTCAGTTAGAAATACCAAGAGTTAAATCAAAGCAAGGAGAGTCTGCTTTTAGCTATTATGCCAGCCGCAGTTGGAACCAGCTTCCTGAACAGATCAGATTTGCTCCAACAGTAGCCACATTCAAATCCAGACTCAAAACACATCTGTTCAGCTGTGCATTTACTGAATGAGCTCTGAGCACTGTATGTCCGACTGATTACACCCTATCTTATCTCTTTATTCTTTTTATAATTGTTTTAGTTTACCTTTGTTCTTATGTCTGGTTATTGTTTATTTTATATGTTCGTTTGAGTTAAATATGACGAGTGAAAACTGGGTTTGATGGAAATAGTAAGTTTGACAATAAGGTTTGAGTATGTGTAAATCTGTGGAGGGTATGATGAGTGAGTAAGGGTTTTAACAAGAAGGTTTCTGAGTAAAAATCAGGGAAGAGTGATCAAAATTGGATGTTATGAACGTGTTTGAGAAAGAAATGAATGAGAGGTGTTCTAATTAAGATGGTACATGTATGTAGGCTGTAAACTGAAGAATGTTTGTTTTTATATCAGACCATTATTGTGGATCTGACCATTTTATTTTATCTTATTTTTTTAATTATTTTTTTTTAATTACTATTATTATCTTTACGACTGTTTTAACTATGCTTGTTTTTAATTTTTTATTCGTCCATATGGTATTCTTTTTTTTCTCATGCATTTGTTACCACTGTTTTAATAAATTTCTATGTAAAGCACTTTGAATTGCCATTGGGTATGAAATGTGCTATACAAATAAACTTGCCTTGCCTTGCCTTGCCATTGTGACTATTTTAAATCTGTATAATGCCATGAGCAGAGGTGGAAAATCCATGGGTCAGAAAGTAAAAGTCCTACCATATTTAGCTGTGTTTGTCATGGTGAGAACAGCAAGAGAAAACCTGATCATATGATTTTGGCCACTTATTGATGATACAGATGTAAATTATAGTTACCATGTGACTAGGCATGTGCCTCAATTTTTCATGTTGCGATTAATTGATGAAGTTTTATCACGCTATACGATATTATCACGATATTGAAAAAGTTGCAAAAAAAAGTGTTGCCATAGCATAACAGCTTTAAGAACTATTTTTGTAAGAACAAAAATAACTGAATATTTAAATACAATAATGCACCTATTTTTGTAAGAACAAAAATAACTGAATATTTAAATACAATAATGCACCAAAAATATATACAGCTCTGGAAAAAAAATTAAGAGATCCCTCTTGAGAAATCAACGTTATGTGGTCTCTTGATTTTTTTCAGAGCTGTAAAAGTACAATTTTCAAACAGATTAAAGTGCAAAAGAATTAGGCTATAAAGGTAGGCTTACAAATCACAATAAGGTCTCATTAGTTTATGCATTAACTAAGATTGAGCAATAGCTACATTTGGTACAGAAAGTATAATGTTTTTGTTAATGTTAGTTAAGAAATACTGATCATTGTTAGTTTTATCTTAGGTCTATTAAAAAAGTTATTTTGATTTTGATGTTATTAAAAAGTAATTAACATATAATGATTAATTCTTTATAAGTATTTTTCATTGACAGTTTGGTAATAATGAATTAACATGTTAACTAATGAAGTCGTATCTCAAAGTTATACTGAACAATAACAAATAATCAGAACAGTTCTAATTATTAGGGTATGTTGTAGTCCAGATTAAAGCATACAAATGTTTACATTTGAAAATAAATAGCCTATTAAGTCTTTAAGTATTAAGTATTTGGTGCTGTGATGAACAACATTGAGATTACAAAAATAAATGGCTGTTTTAAAAACTACACGCGTTTTGTTTGTTTGCTGGTTTCCGGGGTAACCGGCTGCATTCTGCAGTTTATCAGCGCCCTCTGCTGTCACTGAGCGGCACTTCAGCAGCGCGTCTCCTTCATCGGTTCAGTCATGTGCAAACGCAGGTTGGGCTTGTTTATATCTGAGCGCGTGTCCCTTTGAAGCAGAATACAGCGGTGTTGAGCATTTATATGGTTGATGGGCAAAGTATTCTTGAGTGCATTATAAAAAAAATTATAAATTGTTAATAAATTATTATTTACGATTTTAAAGTGCCCACGATAACAATATCGTGCATATTCATTATCGTGATAAATCGCATTATCGAAAATCGGCACATGTCTACATGTGACTCTATAGTATGGTGAACAAACATCCTATTTTCCCAGGACATAGACATTTTGGCTATAGATAGTGTCTTGTGATATAACAATTTTCTATCCATACAGAGGGGGCATACTTTAAATGCACTGAAATTAATAAGGCATCTTTAATTAAACTTTGGCTATCATTTGAGTGTCTCATTGCCAGTCCGAGTGTCCTGCTTTTTCAATAAGCAAAATATGGTCACCCTACTCTATAGCATGACATCCAGCAGTGTTCAGATTAACTGAGTTATTTAAAAATGCGATGTACACATTTTTTTGTACTTACCACACTTTCCAGCTGTGAGTTTTAGACACAGACATCAAGAATCCACGTATGAATCTCATCAACGGTGACGTTCTTCATGCCACAATGCATTCTGGGTGCATAATACAAAACTCATCATGTCTCCCAGATTACATTGCGGCATAGAAACATGTTACCATTGCTGAGATTCATAGGCTTCTTCTTGATGTTTGACTGTGAGTTGATCTCGCAGGAGTTCATGTGTTTAGTGTTTAGCCGATTCATTGCGTTTTGTTCATGTTGTGGTGGACACCCTGTGCAAGGTTGAGACTGTCTTGCTGTCAGGTAGGGGTGCTGTTGTTGTACTGGCAGAGGAACAATTCCGTCACCAAGCCACTATTGCGTCGCAGGCCATCGAAGTGGATCGAGTGGAGGAGGCAATCCAGGATATGGATTTGCCTCAACTGCCTCAGGACAAACAGGTTCAGGTCAGGTCCCTTTTGCATGAATATAGATATGTTTTCTCAGCTTATGATGGTGCCTTGGGTTGTAAAGCTCATGGTTCATGAGATTTCCCTGCATGATAGTGAGCCAATACATCAAAGCTATAGACACCTACCTCCTTCAGATTATGAGACAGTTAAGCAACATATTCACCAACTGTTGCAGAGTCAGGTGATTAGAGAGAGCTCTAGTCCATATGCCTCTCCAATTGTAGTTGTTAGAAAAAAGGATGGTCAGATTTGTTTTGTGTTGACTATAGGCAGTATAAGACACGGTAAGACACGGAAGGATTCTTTTCCTCTGCCCTGGATCGAGGAGTGCCTGGATGCCCTGTTTGGAGCCCTGTGGTTTTCAACATTGGACCTTGCCAATGGCTATAACCAGGTTCCAGTGGCAGAGGAAGATAAGTGTAAGAACGCTTTTTGCACACCCTTTGGGTTATTTGAGTTTAATCGAATGCCCTTTGGGTTGTGCAATGCACCTAGTACCTTTCAACGCCTTATGGAAAGCATGTTCGGTGACCAAAGGTTCCAGACGTTGTTGCTCTATTTAGATGACATTATCATCTTTTCATCTACCATCACACAGCACCTGGAGAGGCTGGAAATGGTCTTTGACCAATTACAGCAGGAGGGACTTAAGGCGAAGTTAGAAAAATGTTGTTGTTATTTTCGGCAAGATATGGGCTACCTGTGGCATGTGGTATCTAAGGAGGGGGTGTCTACTGATCCCGCTAAGATCAGTGCAGTGGCTGAGTGGAAGCGCCCAACTAACGAGACTGAATTGCGGTCTTTTTTTAAGGATTCGCAAGTTATTATAGGCGGTTTGTAGAGGTTTGCTCAGATTTGCTCAGTTGGCTTCCCCGTTACATCGCCTTGTTGCAGAACTGGTAGGGACAAAGAAGAATAGGGGTTCTGGGAAGTTGATTGAAAGCGATGCTAGCAATTCTGGGTTAACGGCTGTGCTTGAACAGGAGAAGGATGGTAAGATGAGGCCAGTGGCATATTCTAGTCGGGGACTCAGACCAACCGAAAGGAATATGCCAAATTATAGTTCCATGAAGTTGGAATTATTAGCATTGAAGTGGGTTCTGACTGAAAAGTTTAGAGATTATCTTTTGGGCAGAAGTGTACAGTCTATATAGATAACAACCCAGCCAACATGTCCATGTGGGCCCCACATGGGGTTTAGCTGCGCTACATGGGCGCCATCTGGGCATGGGCTCAGGGAGGGCAGTTTGATGGGCTGAATGTGGGCCCCATCTTGGATAAAGTTGTGGGGCCCAGTTAGGTTGCCCATTATTGTTTATTTGAGGGTCCCATGTGGGCCACATTTGGGCTATATTTAGAATTGTAACGTTTTATTGTTTGCAGTTGGTTTTGTTTTTGTACAATTATGGGTAACAGCCTAACCCTAACAACTGAATACATTTATTGCATTTTAAGTATTTCATAATGTGGCATTCTGCATCATCAAAAAGCAATTTAGCCAATTTATGGCAACTCGACTACGCCACCCCGGAAATTGGCCGGGGACCCGCAGGTACATAAAATACCAAAAGCACACAGATCCGTAGTGGCTGAGACAGATATCAGACAAATTAAATGTTTTACACAATTTATTTAATAAACATTCAAAAATGATAAAGGACCAGTCTCTTTAATATAACATTTTTTAAAAAGAGTACAATTACTCATAAAACTTCTTATATATATATATATCCCTGCAATATTACTTTACCACTTCAGAACTGGGGGTTTCGTCTTGCCTATCGGATAAACACAGCAATCTCTCGTGCTCTCATAACACAGCACCAAAACACCCCGTTGTGAACACTGCAGGCCGACAGCCGAACCACCACCACACACAAAGGACACGGCTAATACTGGTACCCCAATTCTGAAGGGAAAGAAAACAGGATGAGAAACATACACACGTTATGAGTCGAACAAACAAACACTTGTCACATGCTATCAGAAGGACCAATGTCACAAATGGTGACTGTCCTAACCAATGCTCTTTGACTGCGAGATCACAATATCATTCAATAAAATCACATTGGAAGTCATACATCAAACAAACAAACAGATAAAACAAAGAAAACAATTTCGGAGAAAGTAACAAAACAACAAAAAAAAAAACATGTACAAACACAAAATAGTGACAAACATACAGCTTTCGTCACCATTTACCCCCTTTGAATCCTCAGGGCACTAAAGTTCAAACCTCCCGAATCTCAATGCACCACCGGCAGCCTAGAACGCTCTATTGTTCTGGTCGTCGAGGTATAATGATATGAATTAGTGTTACCTGTAAAGTCACAGCAAATACATTGTCTGGTGTATAACAGTATAGCAGAAAAACAGTCGAGGAAATCAGCACTAAGAGCGAACGAGACAATCCAAATAGTCCAAAGGAACACGTTTCAGTTCAAGCATTCATTAGCACGTAAGTTAGAGATGATATAAGTCGTGTTTCAGGAAGAAACATTACGATGTCTACGGCGCCCACAAAGCCTGCTGCAACACTGCCTGGCCCCCGTGTCACTAATAAAACAAGACATGTATTAAAAATATAAATTACTGCCCCATTAGCCCGAGCATGAAAATACATATACCATACCTGCAGACAATGACTCACATCACCCCGCGCACTCAATGGCGTGCAAACTGCACTGTTTTGCAGAGATAAAGCCGCTCGATGCGTCCAACACACTCCTCCGCCATACTGTGAAATATATGGGCGTCAAATTACCCCTTCAAACATATCCCAAACTACCGCTGCCACCAGTAGCTCTTACCTCCAGGATGTAAACACGGCGCACTAGAAATGACGTCAACACCGAGACCCCAAGTGACACGCCTTAGATGTCAGACTCACTCCTCTTTATACAAGTGGAATGTACCACGTCGCTCTTAATAACGCAATGGAATGTACCATCTCGCCCTCACTAGCAATAATAATTGATCACATCACCACAATAAGTTTATATATAACTTCTTAATTTTTTAAGTTTTAAGTTGATTGTTTTAAGTCTGTAGCACTGAGATATTTTGTATATTAATAAATGTAGTTCTTTCCACAAACCCAGCTGGGCTCCCTATGCGGGACCTAGATGGTTCACTAATGGGAAATGAGTACATGGGTTAAAAATGGGCAACTCAGTGGTCTAATTCATTCACAGTCAAGACAAGGGCAAACACAGTCAATTCCAAAGGTTGATTGGATAGATAGCACACAAATATCACCCTTGAAATAATTTGTATTGTTATTTTGACACTTAAACACAATGTGACTTCAATCTAATCAAAATCTAAAAAGGCCAGCACAAATGCAAGTTGACCAAATATGATGCCATTTAGAGGTAACAGGCATCAAGAGCCTGTGGATACAGAGAAAAAAAGGCAATAAAAAAGGTTCTTTTGTGATCACAGAAAAGCGCCATACAGGGACCATTTTAGCTTTTATTCTAATAGTGTGCACATGGAGTGAAATATTTCCATCCTTAAATCTTTAATAAATGTTTATGTTGTCACAGAACAACTAGTTTCCACTGAGCAATGAGATCTGAGGAGCTTTATCCATCTCCTCACTCAGCTGTCTGTGCTTTTTCCCTTTTTAGTGCTAATTCAAATAACAAATGCACAAAAGTTACCAAATATAGTAACACTTTAGAATACTGTTACAAATAATTTGTAATGCCTTCAGAAGGATTTGGTTATATCGAATCATTATTAGTAGGATACAACAGGATCTTCACTTTATAATTAATTATATAAGGTCTCCCCCATCTATCACACCTGATTCAACTCATGAGCTCATTAGACTAAAAACCTGAAATGGGCGTGTCAGATATAGGGAGACATACAACATTTGCAGGGCTGGTGATACTCCAAGACAGGTTTGTAACCATAACCATGTATTTTATAACACATATGCTTGTTATTCTTATTAAGTGGGGGTCATTTTTTAGGATTCTTTAGCTAATTTAAGTCTCTGAGATCCTGACACCACTTCTGGAGCCTCCAGGTAGATTGCAGTTCTGGACAATTGGGCTGCTGGAGACTTAAGGGTTTCTGATGGTTTCACACTTTATTCTTCACCTTAATTCTGAATTATTTTGCAGTTAGCATGTGTCGTTTCTTCGCCATCTGTTTTTGTCTGACATGGGGTACCAAAAGTGGCACAATGGTTGATTCATTGTTTGGTCTTTTTCAAAGGGCTGTTTGGAGAGCGATGACAGAGGAGTGAGGAGCTGCACTGTTTTTCTTTTATTTGTTTGTGAAATACATTATTTTAGACTGTACTTTTATTAAGACTGTAGACTGTACTACAGACTGTACTTTTTACTGTACTGTATTATAAAGTTGTAAATGTAGTAAGTCATTTTCCAATTATTCCAAATAAACCTTGCATAATAAACTAAAGCATGAACTACTGGTTTCTGTTCATTGAATACTTTTAACATTTTAGTGTAGTTAGTGGATTACATGTAATGTTTGTAGTTAGGGGTTTACTATAAGATAACCCAAACAGAAAATATGGTAGCCCATCTACAGTATATGCCCATTGTGGCCCATAAGAGCCCTACATAACACCCATTTGGATCCCGTCATCAACCCATATGGGCAGACCCATGTAGGCCCCAAATGGGTGCTACCTGTGTTACCCATATGGGCCCAGTAGGAGCCCTTCAAGAGACCCGTCATCAACACATTTAGGCCCCATAAGGGTTCTGTATGTGGCCCACATTGGCCCCATTTATTAGAACCCATATGGGACCCATGTTGGCCCCTATAATGAACACACAAATGGGCCCCACGTAGAGCCCACTATGGACCCATCATGTGCCCCTGTGGGCTAACACACATGGGGCCCATGTGGAGCCAATGGACAAAATTATACGGTCCCCACTTGGGTTACCCATGTAGGGCCCAAGTGACAGCCCATCAAAAACCCACATGGGGCCCACATGGCAATGTTGACTGGGAATCCATTGAGCTAGGTAGAGAGCATGTCCTGTTTATTACAGATGTGTTGTCGAAATACACTCAGGCTGTGACCACACGGGACCAGAAAGCATCGACGGTAGCTAATGTTTTGGTCTATGAGTGGTTTGATGGGTTTGGTGTACCGGCACAAATACATTCAGACCAAGGTCGGAGTTTTGAGGGTGCAGTGGTTTCCCAGCTGTGTCAATTGTATGGAGTTCAGAAGACTCACACTGTCCCGTATCACCCTCAGGGAAATGGGCAGTGTGAGCACTTTAATCGAACTCTTCATGACTCCCGTCGTACAACGTGTCCTTGGAGCAGAAAAGGTCATGGACTTGCCAAATTGCTCAGGTATATTTTGCGTACAATACAACTCCTCACCAAACCACCGGTGAGTAACCTTTTTTTGATGTTCGGGCAGGCTCCCAGGCTTCGGGTTGACTTTCTGCTCGCAGCAGTGGACGAATCTGCCAGCGGACAAGTGAACGACTGGGTGGTTGAGCATAGAGAGACGCTTAAAGCAACCTATATAAGAGCAAGGGCTCGCCTGAGTGGAGCTGCAGAGCTTCGTAAGAAGCACCATGGTCAAGTAGGACGGGAATCTCCATTGCAGGAAGGCCAAGAAGTTTATCTGCGAGACTATGGTGTCCGTGGTCACCATAAAACACAAAATCATTGGTCCAGCATTGTTTATAAAGTAGTTAGAGCTCCTAGTTGTGATGGTGGTGTATACACGATAGCACAGGTAAACGACCCTTCCCAGGTAAAGCAGGTGCACAGGTCTCACTTAAAGTCAATACCACATATAGCATGCTCTGGCCATTTGGCTGATCCAGAGTTAGGGCTGTCAGAAGACAATGCTGAGTTTTTAGTCTTTAGCAGTGTCATATATAAAACACTGCTAAATGTAATAAACATGTAAGTATATGTTTTCTGAGCTGTAATAACCCCCAAAAAGAGACGCTTTTTTATTTTTTGGGTTATAAATTCATTTTTGAATGTGTGTAACTCAGGCCCTTTGTGTTAATTTTAATTTCACTTACCCTTTGCCCCATAGACAAGCGTTATAAGCTAATCTTTTTTTAGAGATAAAACTCTTAACATTCGATCTACTCTGTAACCATCTGTTAATTACCCCTAGGGTCATTTCTCCCCGGAGTTGTCCTTTGAGCGGTTAAAAAACATAGAAGAGACCAAAAGACTGTCAAGTGGGGGTGCTGTTGTTGTGGGTGGCATATTTTTGCTGAAACGAAAAAACATTTTTTAGTAACTTCATGTCAATGCAAACTTAATTATTTCCTTGTGCTGCCTCAGGTATTTGCACCAAGGAATAGAGTTTATGTTGCTTGTCTGCATTACTGAAACCCCTTTCATTTCTCATATAACCATATTTCTCAACCTCTTCAGAAACTGCATTGTTTTTGCTACTATAAAAGAGTTATAGTCTCAGTTGGGTTGATTTAACTGTATGAGAGCTGGTTCTTTAACCTTATTGAAATAATATGATATTGTGACTATTTTAAATCTGTATAATGCCATGAGCAGAGGTGGAAAATCCATGGGTCAGAAAGTAAAAGTCCTACCATATTTAGCTGTGTTTGTCATGGTGAGAACAGCAAGAGAAAACGTGATTATATGATTCACATATGAATCTCATCAACGGTGACGTACTTCATAACACAAAGCATTCTGGGTGCATAATACAAAACTCATCATGGCTCCCAGAATACATTGCGGCAAAGAAACATGTTACCATTGCTGAGATTCATAGGCTGCTTCTTGATGTTTGACTGTCAGTTGATCTCGCAGGAGTTCATGTGTTTAGTGTTTAGCCGATTCATTGCGCTTTGTTCATGTTGTGGTGGACACCCTGTGCAAGGTTGAGACTGTCTTGCTGTCAGGTAGGGGTGCTGTTGTTGTACCGGCAGAGGAACAAGTCCGTCACCAAGCCACTATTGCATCGCAGGCCATCGAAGTGGATCGAGTGGAGGAGGCAATCCAGGATATGGATTTGCCTCAACGGCCTCAGGACAAACAGGTTTAGGTCAGGTCCCTTTTGCATGAATATAGATCTGTTTTCTCAGCTCATGATGGTGACTTGGGTTGTACAGAGCTCATGGTTCATGAGATTTCCCTGCATGATAGTGATCCTATAACGTCAAAGCTATAGAAACCTACCTCCTTCAGATTATTAGACAGTTAAGCAACATATTCACCAACTGTTGCAGAGTCAGGTTATTAGAGAGAGCTCTAGTCCAAATGCCTCTCCGATTGTAGTTGTTAGAAAAAAGGATGGTCAGATTTGTTTTGTGTTGACTATAGGCAATTGAATGGTAAGACACGGAAGGATTCTTTTCCTCTGCCCTGGATCGAGGAGTGCCTGGATGCCCTGTTTGGAGCCCTGTGGTTTTCAACATTGGACCTTGCCAATGGCTATAACCAGGTTCCGGTCCGGTGGCAGAGGAAGATAAGTGTAAGAACGCTTTTTGCACACCCTTTGGGTTATTTGAGTTTAATCGAATGCCCTTTGGGTTGTGCAATGCACCTAGTACCTTTCAACGCCTTATGGAAAGCATGTTCGGTGACCAAAGGTTCCAGACGTTGTTGCTCTATTTAGATGACATTATCATCTTTTCGTCTACCATCGCACAGCACCTGGAGAGGCTGGAAATGGTCTTTGACCGATTACAGCAGGAGGGACTTAAGGCGAAGTTAGAAAAATGTTGTTGTTATTTTTGGCAAGATATGGGCTACCTGTGGCATGTGGTATCTAAGGAGGGGGTGTCTACTGATCCCTCTAAGATTAGTGCAGTGGCTGAGTGGAAGCGCCCAACTAACGAGACTGAATTGCGGTCTTTTTTTAAGGATTCGCAAGTTATTATAGGCGGTTTGTAGAGGGATTTGCTCAGTTGGCTTCCCTGTTACATCGCCTTTTTGCAGAACTGGTAGGGACAAAGAAGAAGAGGGGTTCTGGGAAGTTGATTGAAAGCGATGCTAGCCATTCTGGGTTAGTGGCTGTGCTTGAACAGGAGAAGGATGGTAAGATGAGGCCAGTGGCATATGCTAGTCGGGGACTCAGACCAACCGAAAGGAATATGCAAAATTATAGTTCCATGAAGTTGGAATTATTAGCATTGAAGTGGGCTCTGACTGAAAAGTTTAGAGATTATCTTTTGGGCAGAAGTGTACAGTCTATATGGATAACAATCCATTGAGCTATTTGAAGACTGCTAAACTGAGTTCGTTAGAGCAACGCTGGGCTTCCCAGCTGGCAGTGTTTGATTTTGACATTCGATATTGCCCTGGCCGTACTAACGGTCATGCAGATGCTTTGTCTAGGCAGTACACAGTGGTGCCTTCTCCACAGCAAGAGTGTGGTACTGCTCTGTCGACGACACTGGTAGAATTGTTGGACAGGGGGAGATCGGTAGAGGCAGTTCAGAGCACAATCTCTGTTTTTGCTACAAGTTCAGTTATTGGACCGGCCCTGGACTTCTTTTCTTCCAAAGTGTATCCGAATAAGGAACAATGTCACTCTATGTCGAAAAGATGTTTAGAATTGCTTCGTCAGTGGAGCAGGTTGTTCGTGAGAGATGGCTTGCTGTATCATCACTCAAAACTACCTGATGGGCAGAAGAGGTAGACCAGCACCAACTGGTCTACCTCTTCTGCCTGAGGTTTTGCAGGCAGAGTTTTTTTTTTTTTGAGAAATTGCATAGTGCGCATGGCCCCCAAGGTAGGGAGCGTACTTATGAGTTGATCCGCAGCCTGTGTTTTTGGCCTGGGATGGAGGCTGATGTTCGGAAGCAATGCCAGGAGTGTAGTCAGTGTGCTATTGCAAAATCAAATCAGCCGTCAGCCCGTGCTCCAATGGGCCATTTGTTGGCATCAAGACCGAATCATATCTTGGCAGTTGATTTTACCACTCTGGAGCGGGCTAGTGATGGTAGAGAGCATGTCCTGGTTATTACAGATGTGTTGTCGAAATACACTCAGGCTGTGCCCACACGGGACCAGAAAGCATCGACGGTAGCTAATGTTTTGGTCTATGAGTGGTTTGATAGGTTTGGTGTACCGGCACAAATACATTCAGACCAAGGTCGGAGTTTTGAGGGTGCAGTGGTTTCCCAGCTGTGTCAATTGTATGGAGTTAAGAAGACTCACACTGTCCCGTATCACCCTCAGGGAAATGGGCAGTGTGAGCACTTTAATCGAACTATTCATGACTCCCGTCGTACAACGTGTCCTTGGAGCAGAAAAGGTCATGGACTTGCCAAATTGCTCAGGTATGTTTTGCGTACAATACAACTCCTCACCAAACCACCGGTGAGTAACCTTTTTTTGATGTTCGGGCAGGCTCCCAGGCTTCGGGTTGACTTTCTGCTCGCAGCAGTGGACGAACCTGCCAGCGGACAAGTGAACGACTGGGTGGTTGAGCATAGAGAGACGCTTAAAGCAACCTATATAAGAGCAAGGGCTCACCTGAGTGGAGCTGCAGAGCTTCGTAAGAAGCACCATGGTCAAGTAGGACGGGAATCTCCATTGCAGGAAGGCCAAGAAGTTTATCTGCGAGACTATGGTGTCCGTGGTCACCATAAAATACAAAATCATTGGTCCAGCATTGTTTATAAAGTAGTTAGAGCTCCTAGGGGTGATGGTGGTGTATACACGATAGCACAGGTAAACGACCCTTCCCAGGTAAAGCAGGTGCACAGGTCTCACTTAAAGTCAATACCACATATAGCATGCTCTGGCCATTTGGCTGATCCAGAGTTAGGGCTGTCAGAAGACAACACTGAGTTTTTAGTCTTTAGCAGTGTCATATATAAAACACTGCTAAATGTAATAAACATGTAAGTATTTGTTTTCTGAGCTGTAATAACCCCCAAAAAGAGACGCTTTTTTATTTTTTGGGTTATAAATTCATTTTTGAAAGTGTGTAACTCAGGCCCTTTGTGTTAATTTTAATTTCACTTACCCTTTGCCCCATAGACAAGCGTTATAAGCTAATCTGTTTTTAGAGATAAAACTCTTTACATTCGATCTACTCTGTAACCATCTGTTAATTACCCCTAGGGTCATTTCTCCCCGGAGTTGTCCTTTGAGCGGTTAAAAAACATAGAAGAGACCAAGTTAGGTGTGTCGACTGCATTCCAGGTTTAATCTCCATAGTGACACAAAAGACTGTCAAGTGGGGGTGCTGTTGTTGTGGGTGGCATATTTTTGCTGAAACGAAAACACATTTTTTAGTAACTTCATGTCAATGCAAACTTAATTATTTCCTTGTGCTGCCTCAGGTATTTGCACCAAGGAATAGAGTTTATGTTGCTTGTCTGCATTACTGAAACCCCTTTCATTTCTCATCTAACCATATTTCTCAACCTCTTCAGAAACTGCAGTGTTTTTGCTACTATAAAAGAGTTATAGTCTCAGTTGGGTTGATTTAACTGTATGAGAGCTTGTTCTTTAACCTTATTGAAATAATATGATATTGTGACTATTTTAAATCTGTATAATGCCATGAGCAGAGGTGGAAAATCCATGGGTCAGAAAGTAAAAGTCCTACCATATTTAGCTGTGTTTGTCATGGTGAGAACAGCAAGAGAAAATGTGATTATATGATTTTGGCCACTTGTTGATGATACAAATGTAAATTAAAGTTACAATGTGACTCTATAGTATGCTGAACAAACATCCTATTTTCCCAGGACATAGACATTTTGGCTATAGATAGTGTCTTGTAATATAACAATTTTCTATCCATACAGAGGGGGCATACTTTAAATGCACTTAAATTAATAAGGCAGATTTAATTAAACTTTGGGTATCATTTGAGTGTCTCATTGCCAGTCCGAGTGTCCTGCTTTTTCAATAAGCAAAATATGGTCACCCTACTCTATAGCATGACATCCAGCAGTGTTCAGATTAACTGAGTTATTTAAAAATGCTATGTACACATTTTTTTGCACTTTCCACACTTTCCAACTGTGAGTTTTAGACACAGACATCAAGAATCCACGTATGAATCTCATCAACGGTTACGTACTTCATGCCACAAAGCATTCTGGGTGCATAATACAAAACTCATCATGGCTCCCAGAATACATTGCGGCATAGAATCACAACAATAATTAAACATAAATTATAAACAAATGTCATCCATATGAAAGTCAGATATAACATCAATGAATTAAGCCAAAAAATGATTATATTCCTATCACCAATGAGTCAACATCAACTGATCACATGTTCTCTCGCTGTTCATGCCATAACAAACAGCCAGGCAAAAAATAATGTTAGAAAAGTCCTGGACCAAGAGCCCAGGTAAAGGAAACACTAATTACCATTATGGTGACTTTAAATTCAAAAACACATTAGAATTAAACCTTTGTTAATTCACAGTAAGAGCCTCCGTAGACCTCTGACAGAAATAAAGTAAATTGGGTCAGTAATGTGTGAAGCTGAAATGCTGTTTGTGGAGTTGTTTAATCATCATCTGATCTGATCTTCAGGTTATTTCATCTAAGGCTAGCAAGTTAGCAAGTTAGCCGGCCATTAGGAGAAGCGCGTCGGTCATAGAAGGAGCTCGAATCGCAAGTAAGTCTATCCGAAATACTCTGTATTTGCTGTATTGCTTGGTGTTTGAATTACTAGAAGGAAGATACATTTTCGTTTCTGCACTTATTCTTTTTATTCATAACTTTGTTCCGTGAGCTACTCACAAATTGCACTTTAACCAGGGCAGTTTGAAGCGCGCTGTACGCAATCACCAGACGTTATTAAATAATAATTGTTGGCTTTTAGCACAGGTAGTGAGTGATAGTTTGGTTTCGATTTGAGTCGTTGGCAGACCGTTGCGACAGCGGGAGCGTTCAGCCCTCGTGTTCAGCCGCCTCGTGTGAAGACCGACAAGTGTAAAGACATTCGTTTTCGACTCGACCTACGATCGACTCCACCGTAGAACGAACACCGAGAACGCACTTAAGTATTTATTTATTTCTCTATCCTCTTTCTCCTTCTCTCTCTCTTCTCACAATGTGCTTTCAATACATACCCACTATTTCTACCCCTCGCTCCACTATCAGACGCAGACAGCAGCGCAACACTGCTAATCTGCGTCTTATTCCTTCCTCTACTAATATCCCTCCCTCCTTTTCTCTGGGTCTATGGAATTGTCAGTCAGCTGTAAACAAAGCTGACTTCATTCCAGCCTTCGCCACTCATTCCAATCTGAATATCTTGGCCTTGACTGAGACCTGGATCCGTCCAGAAGACTCAGCAACTCCTGCTGCTCTCTCTAACAATTTCTCCTTCTCACACACCCCTCGCCACACTGGCAGAGGTGGAGGCACAGGTTTTCTTATCACAAACAATTGGAAATACTCAACCCACACCTCTCTCTGTAATAACATCTCATTTGAATACCATGCTATTACAGTTACAGCTCCAGCTAAAATCCATCTTGTAGTCATTTACCGCCCTCCAGGTCAATTGGGCACCTTTGTTGAGGAACTAGATGTGCTGCTGTCCTCATTCCCTGAGGATGGCAGCCCACTTGTAATCCTTGGTGATTTCAACATCCACCTGGACAAACCGTATGCTACAGATTTTCACTCCCTTCTATCCTCATTCGATCTCAAACTTCTTACTACCTCACACACACACAAATCTGGCAACCAACTTGACCTCATCTACATACGCAACTGCACTACAGAAAACACTTTGGTCAAACCCTTACACTTCTCGGATCACTACTTCATCACATTCAATATACATCTCAATACTCTTATGCTTCCACCTCCCAGTTAGTTTCAGACGAAACCTGCGTTCTCTTTCTCCCTCTCACCTCTCCTCCATTGTATCATCCTCTCTTCCGTCACCCACACAATTCTCCTCTATGGATGTCAACACTGCAACAGACACTTTATGTTCCACTTTAACCACTTGTCTAGATACTATCTGCCCTTTGTCTTCTAGGCCAGCTCGCGCTACTCCCTCTAACCCTTGGTTATCTGATGTTCTTTGTGAACACCGGACCAAACTTAGGGCAGCAGAGAGAAAATGGCGCAAATCAAACGACCCATCTGACCTGAGTAAGTACCAATCTCTGCTCATTTCCTTCTCACAGGACGTCCATACAGCTAAATCCGCATATTTCCACAACAAAATCAACAGCACCTCAGACTCACGCACACTTTTCAGAACTTTCACCTCTCTCCTCTGTCCCCCTCCACCACCTCCCACCACCTCTCTTTCTGCAGACGATCTTGCCAATTTTTTCACAAACAAAAACACACTCATCAGCAGTCAGTTCACACCTCCACACACACACACTTTTGAATCAGCCACATCCACAGCCAAACATCTTCTCTCCTCCTTCTCTACACTCACTGAGGACGAAGTATCTAAGCTTCTCCTCTCCAGCCATCCCACTACCTGCCCTCTAGATCCCATCCCCTCACATCTCCTACAAGCCATCTCCCCTACACTCTTACCAGCACTCACACACATCATCAACACATCTCTCTCCACCGGCATCTTCCCCACCACATTCAAGCAGGCTCGGGTAACCCCACTGCTTAAAAAACCCACATTAGACACATCACTTGTAGAGAACTACAGACCAGTTTCTCTCCTACCATTCATTGCGAAAACACTTGAAAGAGTTGTTTTCAACCAGGTCTCATCTTTCCTCTCACAGACTAATCAACTGGACGTAAACCAGTCAGGCTTCAAAAAGGGCCACTCAACTGAGACGGCATTACTGTCAGTTACTGAAGCCCTGCGGCTGGCTAAAGCTGCATCCAAATCATCAGTCCTCATCCTCCTTGAGCTGTCTGCTGCCTTTGACACTGTGAATCATCAGATTCTTCTGTCCACCCTCTCATCACTGGGCATCACAGGGACTCCACTCCACTGGTTTGAGTCCTATCTCACAGGTAGGTCTTTTAAGGTTGCCTGGAGAGGAGAGGTATCCAAAACACATCAACTGATCACGGGGGTTCCTCAGGGCTCAGTGCTTGGACCTCTCCTCTTCTCCATTTACACTACATCACTGGGACCCATCATTCAGGCACATGGTCTCTCTTATCATTGCTATGCTGATGACACACAGCTCTACCTCTCATTTCAACTAGATGATCCCACAGTAGCTGCACGAATCTCAAACTGTCTGGTGGACATCTCGGCATGGATGAAAAAACATCACCTGCAGCTCAATCTAGCAAAGACTGAGCTGCTTGTTTTCCCTGCTAACCCCACCATACAACACGATTTTACCATCCAGCTAGGTTCATCTCTGATTACTCCTTCGGGGTCGGTCAGAAATCTTGGAGTAATCTTTGATGACCAGCTGTCCTTCAAAGACCACATCTCGAAGACGGCTCGGTCATGCAGGTTTGCATTGCTCAATATCAGGAAAATCAGACCATTCCTTACGGAGCATGCAACACAGCTTCTTGTCCAAGCCCTGGTCATTTCTAGACTTGACTATTGCAATGCGCTTCTGGCTGGACTTCCACCTTGTGCAATCAAACCGCTGCAAATGATCCAGAACACTGCAGCACGTCTTGTATTCAATGAGCCCTAAAGAGCTCATGTCACACCTCTATTCATCTCTCTGCATTGGCTACCACTCGCTGCCCGGATCAAATTCAAAGCCCTGACTCTTGCTTATGGATCTTCCACAAGCGCAGCACCCGCATACTTCGACTCACTCCTACGCGTCTACACACCCACCAGAAGCCTTCGCTCAGCTAATGAGCTGAGCTCAGCTTGTGGTACCATCACAGAGAGGCATGAAATCCCTCTCTCAAACTTTTTCTTTCATTGTTCCGGGTTGGTGGAACGATCTTCCGTCCTCCATACGCACAACAGAATCACTCACTTCATTCAAAAGACAGGTAAAAACTCATCTCTTCCATGAGCACTTAATCTTACATTAAAAAAAAAAAAAATTTCCCCCTCTATTTCTCCTTTCTTCTTTCCTTTTCTGGTCTTTGCTACTCTGAGCAGTGTACAAATCTTAGTATTTAGGGCACTTTTTGTGTTTCGTTGCCTCTTCTTGACGGATCGCTTCCTGTTCTCCTGAGTTGTAAGTCGCTTTGGATAAAAGCGTCTGCTAAATGCAAGCAAGCTAAATGTAAGGCTGTGTATTTATATCTATCTGTGTATGTATTTTTTATTTATTTTTCTTAGGCCAAACTGATTAAATGTCAGCTGTCGAAAGTCCAGGTTCAGAAATAAAGTTCTGCTCTGTATTTTGTTCCAAACACCTGGGGTTTGCTAAGTAGCTCAGTATTTCAGCCAGATGGTAGAATTAAATAGTGAAATAAGCTGACTGAGTTCATGAGTGGAATAAACATGTGGCAGGACTTTTACTTTCTGACCCCTGGACTTTACATCTGGGTAAGATTGATTGGGATGTTTACAATCTGTTTAATTCATACAAATTGATTTAAATTAAACATGAGTTAAAACAATTAATTAAAATGATTCTATGATGGAAACCCTTCAAAGGTAGGTTTCATAAAATGTTGTTCTTTGCAGCAAAATGTCTTGCAGGTCTTGTCTTCCTGTTTCGGAGGTCATCTCACTGTTGCCCATCTAGTGCACATTCTGTCAATTTTATTTACACTAAAGCAGCTGAAACTGATTACCAACCCCCTCTTTTACTTAACTGACCAGATCAATATCCCAGGAGTTTAACTGACATGGTACTATTCTCTGATTAAAAAGTGTTCTTTGAATTTTTTTGAGCAGTGTATATACGCTCAACCAGAGACCATTAGAGAGTAGAGACCAAGATAGGGGTGTTAACTGCATTCCATAGTCACAGAAAAAATATTTTTGTTGAAACGAAAATACATTTTTCAGTAACGTCATGTCAAAGCATTTCCTTCTGCGGCCTCAGGTGTTTGCACCAAGGAATTGAGTTTATGTTGCTTGTCTGCATTACTGAAATCCCTTTCATTCCTCATCTATCCACATTCCTCAACCTCTTCAGAAAGTGCAATGCTTTTGCTTCTATACTAGAACTCAGTTTGGTTGATTTAACTGTATGTGAGCTGGTTCTTTAACCTTATTTAATAATGATGATATTGTGATTAATTGAAATCCGTATCATTCCATGACTTTTTCATGACTTTTTAATCAGAGAATAGCACCATGTTAGTCAAACTCCTGGGATACTGAACTGGTCAGTTAACCTCTTGCCTGTCACCCCCCGATTTGGCAAATATAGCATTTAGACATACTCCATTACAGTAACAGACAGCTGCTCATAAGTTATTCTGAATATACACAAAACTACATTTAGAAAGCCAACACTTGAGAGTTTACAGCTTAATACTCAGAATTACTCAGACAGTTATTAATATAGAGATATTTAGGCTGAAACATAAAAATAAAACATGTAAATATTTTAAATATTTGTCTTCATGTATAAAAATATTATGTGAATGTAGTATAATGACTTATAACTACAACTAAAGTGAAGGCACAAGTGTGTTCATGCTTTATTTAAAATCTGAGGCTGTTATGTCCAAAACTATGAATTTTATGAAACATTTTCTAAGACCATGATTCTATTTTTTAGAGATGCTTTTATCAAATAAGTGTGTTGGCCTTTTGCAGTCTGTTTTCTAATGTCTGGCAAGGAGAACAGCTCAATTAATGCTTCAAGGTGCTCACCCGACGATCATTTCACACTTTTGAATGTATGAGACATAATCGTCATTATTCTTTTGTTATGAATCTTTTGTTTTTCACAGCCATTAATTAACCCAGTATAACATATGCCTGCCTAAATAGCCCATTAACAGTGCAGTGTTTCATTTAGTAGTCGACATTATCTAGTCTTTCTAAAATAAAATAAAAAGTAAACTAAAAGCACATTATGTGAATTATTGTAACAAAATAGACAAAGCTCCTGGTCCAACAGGTGCATTAGAGCATCAGTTGGCATCAAGCTACACAACATACGGCGGCGGTCTTTGGAATCAGCTTTGACCGCGACTCTGGAAGACTTGGAGTTAAGCTTTTCTCTGAGAAAAGGACAAAGAACGACACTGAAGTCATTCTTAAAAAGGGAAGATGTGTTCGGAGTTTTGCCAACCAGATATGGCGAAAGTTTAATCTGTCAACAAGCTCTGCTGCTTCACCTTTGTTGCTCTGGTTGGTTGTAGCGCTATCCTATCACGTGCAGAGGGAGTTTGAAAGATATCCGTTTTAAAGCCCTGCATTTATGCCCGAGCCCGACGGGCCCCGACTTTTTTACGCCCCTCGGGCCGGGCTTCGGGCCAATTTTCATGTCATACCTAAAACGCGGGCCGGGCTTCGGGCCTTTTTATAGGCTTCTCCTTCGTTTTATAGCCTATTTATTTTATCAATTAAAAGGAACAATGAGTTCTGCGCTGGTGGAAACAACACGAGACCATAATAGCTAACGCGACTGTCAAGATGGCTCGCACAGTGTTCAGAGCATAGGTTCAGAGTCCGCGCCAGCAGCAGCGTGCGTTTCTTCAGCGCGGAGACACACTGCAAGCGTGGTGTGAGCATGGCGTTTCTGTTGCGTGTCATCCGCGGGGCGTCTGGTGCTATTAATGTACAGGGAAGCCCTATACTTCATGTTTAATATAAATATATTGCCTATTGATACAGCAAAGACAACTTCGGCAGTAGCCGGCCCATGCCATATCCATGGTATTGACGGCAAAAGGCTACAGAATAATTCGTTCTGTATTGACTGGTTTAATATTTCAAAATCGATAATTAGGCTATGTTGTCTTTTATTATTACAATTAGGCCTATCTGCATTTATGTTAACCTACAGACTTTCAAACATTATGTCATTATGTGTCACAATGTTTTATGGGCTATATGTTGTAGTCAGATAGATATGATGGTGCTGCAACACGCATCGCCGCAAATGACTAATGCAAGCCAAAGCAAATGGCCGTAAATGAAACTTAAAATAAGTCTAAGATAGTCAAAAACACCATCATCTTCAATAAAAATGAATGAGATGAATGAGATCATTATCTTACCAGTGCGTCGCGCTCTCTTATGTGGTATTTGAATCTGAAATAAGCTGCTGAATAAAATGCATTTTAATCTTTTGCTTCCGTTGCTGTAAACTCCGTTAAATGAGCATATACCCCGGGAATTGAAGATGGGATTTATATTCATTTGCGTAGGTGTAAGGTAGGCTATAAGACAACCTGCATGTGCTTTTTTTTATTTTATTTGTTTAGCTCCGTTTGCGAGAGCCGCGAGCAGAATCAGCCTGCCTCAGCTCGTCAAAAATGCCTTTTAGGCTACTGGTGGTAATAGTTGGCGAAATTAACTAACATTGTGATGCTTGAAGTGTTTTATGGATTTTATTATAGGCAAGACAAGTCAAGAGTTGATTTGAGAGACTAAATTAATTAAATATGCGGTTAACTCACTGTCGGCCGCTGGCCGCTTTTGGTCGTCACTTAAAAAAATTAAAACTTTAATTTAACAAACAAAAAAATGCTCTAAACATTTTTCTAAATTAACGTACTAAAGAAACGAAACGAAAAATAACTACTTTGACATTAAAAACAAAACAGAACTATTTTAATGGCTGCAACAATGTAAAAAAAAAAAAAAAAAAAAAAAAAACGGGCTCTAGTCGGACTCGGGCCGAGAATTTTGATAAGCTGTCGGACACGGGCCGGGCTAGGGCCTCAGCGTCTCGGGCCCGGGCCGGGCTAGGGCCTAGATTTGAGGCCCGTGCAGGGCTCTAATCCGTTTATCCGCCCCTCGGATTGAGCTGTCAATGGTGAGTTTCCAGACCAAACATCTTGATGTGGGTCTGGCTTGTCAGGCTACAGGGAAGGCTGTGCAGATCCAACTCTCTCAAAAAATCCTGGAATGCTTGTTCCCTAGACAACACAAAACCAGAACAATTACAATTAATATTATTTGTATTTTATAAATACAGCAAGTTTATGGTGGAAAAAGTTCAATCATCTTGGAATTTGGTGACTCAAACAAGAATTGACTGATTTCCAAGTAAATTAAGGCTTACTTCATTCAAAAATGTTAATTATGTTATTAATTACTCACCCTCATGTTGTTCCAAACCCGTAAGACTTTTGTTCATCTTAAGAACACTTAATGAAGATACTTTTAATAAAATCTAAGAGATTTCTGTCCTTTCATTCCAATTCCAAAGCCTAGAAATGTACAACGAAAATCATAAGTGATCTATATGAATCCAGTTGCTTAACCTCAGTTTTATGAAGCAAGTGCTTTATTTGCTCAATTATAAAAAAAATTTTTTTTTTAACAAAATGTTAATCTTCGTTGTCTTCAATGTCTTTCATTAAATTTGCTCAAGCATCATCAACTATTTTTTTTCTTATGTTGAAAATAAACATTTTATAAATAAAGTGGTAAAGTTTTTTTTTTTTTTTTTTTTTTTTTTTTGCAAACAGCACTTAGTTCATCAAAATGCATGTTAAACCACAGGAGTCACATGGAGTACTTTAATGATGTACCTTTAAACCTTTCTGGGGCTTGAAAAAGGTTTGGACTGTTAGTTGCATGGACTGTTAATGGAGGCACTGAAAGCTCTCATTCAATGGTTGCTCTGCTTGATATCTTATATATCTTATTTCATGTTCAACAGAATAAAGAATACAGGTTTGGAACAACATGAGGACAAATAAATGACAGAAATTTAATTTTTGGGTGAACTATCCCTTTAAGAAATTTCACTTACTAGTCAGCTGCTGGAATGATTTTTGTTCTTTTCTTCCTGACTTTGTGATAGGCAGAGATTTCCCAATCTTTTGAGTATAAAATCAAATCTGTGCCCATGATTCTCTCATAAGTTATCTGTTAAGTCTTACCATCACTAGGCAGGTTCTAGTCTGTGGTCTTCAAGCACCAACCCAGGGCCTTACTTGATGCATTATAGAAAGACTCTTAAAAACACAAACAGAAAAAACAAATACATTTAAACATGAAGGCATATCCAAACATTAAACAAAAGTTAAAATGAAAAATACATTTTGCACAAATATTTAATCTGAAAGAATTACTTACCCATTCTAAAATTATTAGTCCTCCAAATAAGGAAATTGATTGAGGAGTTGTTCTTCTGTTTTTCAGTCATATGGATACGTGTGCTGGCAAACAAGAGTAAATGCTAGTTTGAGGATGAAGAAATACTTTAAATAGTCTTAAAGAATACATTTTTCATTAGTTTTAAACAGACCCCATTAGAAATGAATCAATTATATTATAATTCTTACCCATGTACTTCAGTCATTTCAGCAACAAGTAGGATAAAGGGATAGTTCACCCAAAAATGAAAATTATCCTATGATTTACTCACCCTCAAGTCATCCTAGGTGTATATGACATTCTTCTTTCAGACAAATACAGTCAGAGTTATATTAAAAAAAACATCCTGGCTTTTCCAAGCTTTATAATGGCAGTGAATGGCTGTTTATGTTTTGAAGTCGATAAAGGTGCATCCATCCATCAAAAGTGCATCCGTCATCATAAAAGTAAAACATACATCTCTGGGGGGTTAATAAAGGCCTTCTAAAGCAATGCGATACGTTTGTGTATGAATTATTACCATATTTTAAACTTTATAAACTAAAATAACTATCTTCCGACAGTACGGCCGTGCGCAAGGATTTACTTAAAGAGGAACCCCTGACCCAGAGCAGTGTGGGTATCTTTTATGATGATAGATGCACTTTTATGGACTTCAAAACATAAACAGACATTCACTGCCATTATAAAGCTTGGAAGAGACAGGACATTTTTAGTATAACTGATTGTATTCGTCTTAAATAAGAAAGTCATATACACCTAAGATGACTTAAGGGTGAGTAAATCATGGACTAATTTTCCTTTTTAGGTGAACTTTAAAGCGTGAGTTCCCCCAAATTTTAAAATTCTGTCATCTTTTACTCACATTGACTTACACAGTATTTTTTCTATTCTTTCATGATAATTTTCTAACAAAAAATCAGTGTTGATGCAGCTGTTGAACATGATGCTTCTGAAGAAAGAGACATCAGACAGGTCACATTTTCTGTGCAAAAACAAATGAGGTCAACATTTTCAGTAAAAAAAGTTCATGCAACAATCCTACCTAAAAGTTTGTCACTGATTTTGCACAAAAAATAGTTCCCTTTCGGGGAACTCGAGCTGCCTCGAAACGCTGTGAGAACGCCTCTGCGTTAATGCGTCCTGAAGCGCGTGTAGAACCATTCCATTGGAAGATCGATCGATCGTCGGCGTGATGACGTCATCGACCGGAAGCTATAAAGCGTCCGTGAAAACAAACAGGAAATAGCTTCTGTGCCTTCAGTAAGCGATCTGTGTAAACCTGTCTGTCTATTTGGTGTTTTTGTCTGTCTATATAGAAGATTTTTCCACCCTTTTGTTAAATATTTTTAATTATATTAACAAAAAAAGAGAAAATAAGATTGATATGGCGAGTGAAAGCAAGCAGTTTAAGAGGTGTGTTCATCCCTGCCCACGCTACATCACGGGTGGGGATACACACGCTCTTTGTGTTGCCTGCTTGGGAGCGCAGCATGCCCAGGCAGCCCTCAAGGGGGCTGCTTGCGAGCATTGTGAAAGGCTTCCTTTGAGAACGCTGCGCTCTCGCTGGGCACTCTTCGAGGAGAGTGCCTCGGCTCGTGTTCCCCGCGGCTCTGGTCAGGCTTCAGTCGTGGGGTTCACAATTGGACCTTGCAGAGGGGTTTGAGACGGGCGCTGCCTTATCTCTGCCCTCACCTGCACCGTCCAGCGGCTCTTCTCGGGGCTTGGAAGCAAGCGTTGCGGTTTCTTCCCCCCCGAGAGAGTCGCCGGTGCTCCAACTATCCAGCTCCGAGGAGGTGGACGTTGAGAGCATCGCGACTGAAGATTCGCCACTTCAGTCCCCTGCGAGTGAGGAGCTAGTTGAGATTCTGACGCGAGCAGTGGCCAGATTAAACATCGACTGGCCCGCTGAAAGATCTGAGGCAGGAAAGAAAAGAACTAGTAAGCTAGATGAAAGATTCCTGCCTTCTCGCGCTTCAGAGCCTCAACGCCGGGGCCTGCCGTTCTTTCATGACATGCACACCGAGGTGGCGAGATCATGAAAGAGACCGGCATCATATAGAGTTTTCGGCCCTCAGACTTCGGTCTATAGTAACATCTCAGGGCTGAAACAATACGGTTATGGGGCGATGCCAAAGGTTGAAGAGACGCTCGCGAGCCATCTCTCGCCTTCCTCGGCATCGCCCCTGAAAGCCCCGACTTTGCCCACCAAACCCCTTAAAACAACGTCGGCATTGGTAGGCAAAGCGTACTCGGCAGCAGGTCAGGCTGCTGCATGCCTGCACACGATGGCAATTATGCAGGCATATCAGGCTGACCTGCTCAGGGACCTAGATGGACGAGATGAAGTGGGGGAGATATTATAAATGAGCTCTGCAATCAGCAGATCTCGCTCTCTGGGCCAACAAGGAGATGGCCAGATGTGTGGGCCGCTCTATGGCAGCCTTGGTGGCCACGGAGAGGCATTTGTGACTCAACCCCACAGAAATCAAGGAGAGGGAGAAAAGCTTCTTGCTAGATGCGCCGCTGTATCCTGGGGGCCTCTTTGGTGACGCAGTACACACTGTCACCGAGAGGTTCCAGGAGTCAAAGAAGCAAGCTGCGGCGCTGAAGCAGTTTCTCCCTCTCCGGGTCCAGGTCCCTGGGGCTGCTGCAGAGAAGCAGCCCAAGCCGAGTACGAGCTCCGCACACAGGGCTCAGCAGAAGCAGAGCGTTGCGACCCGAACTCCCCCTCAACGCGGGGACGAGGGGCAGCGCTCTCAGGCGAGGTCTTCGAGGGGCAGGGCTGATCTGAGGACAGTCCTGATCGCCAAGAAGGCCTCGTCTAAGCGTTCCTGACGCTAGAAGCATCAGGACGCTGAGGGTGGTTCCCCCCGTAGGGAAGCGGTGTTTACCCCTGCCAACGGTACCCGTTTTCCTGCGGCGCCCTCTGGGGGCCGCGCTGCCAACCCCGCCGCATTGCCGGGGCACAATCGGTCTCCGCGGGCCACCCGAGGGTGCATCCCGAGCAGTCAAGTCAGTTGTTCCCTGCCGGTTCGCCGCTTCAGGGCGCTGTGCTTGCTGTTCAAAGTACACCAGAGGCCAGCCTCGAGAGGCTGGTTCCCTTAGTAGATTTTCTAGACGAGTGGAAATGTCTGTCAAATATATCTCGTTGGGTCCTGCAGATAGTCGAAAGGGGGTACGCCATTCAATTCCAGAGGCGGCCACCTCCTTTCAGCGGTGTCCTACCCACAGAGGTGGGCCCGGAGCAGGCTCTGGTAATGGCACAGGAAGTAGAGACACTCCTGCGAAAGGGGGCTATAGAGAGGGTTCCTCCTCCCGACAGGGAGTCTGGGTTTTACAGCCGTTACTTCATCGTGCCGAAGAAGGATGGGGGCTTGCGCCCGATATTAGATCTGCGCCTATTAAATCGCTCAGTGGCCAAGCTCAAGTTCAAGATGTTCACACTCAGACAGATTGTATCGCAGATCAAATCGGAGGATTGGTTTGTCACCATACACCTCAAAGATGCGTATTTTCATGTCTCTATCCTTCCACATCAAAGGAAGTTTCTGAGGTTTGCCTTCGGGGGTGAGGCATACCAATATCGAGTACTTCCCTTCGGTCTAGCACTGTCACCTCGCACATTCACCAAGTGTGTGGATGCAGCTCTGGCGCCGTTGCGTCTGCAGGGCATCCGCATACTGAATTACATTGACGACTGGCTGATCCTAGCTCATACCGAACAGATGGCAGTTCAGCATCGAGATGCTGTTCTCGCACACATGTCGAAATTGTGGTTAAGGCTGAACGCCAAGAAGAGTGTGCTTTCTCCGGCTCAGAGAACCACTTTTCTAGGCGTGAACTGGGATTCGGTAATTATGCGGGCGCAATTATCGCCAACACGCATAGCATCGATCCTGGCAGCAGTCAAAGAACCGAAGCTAGACTGGGCCGTCACTGTAAAGCAGTTCCAGAAACTGTTTGGTCTCATGGCGGCAGCGTCCAACGTGATACCCTTTGGCCTGCTGAACATGAGGCCACTACAGTGGTGGCTCAGAACAAAAGGGTTCTCCCCGAGGGGAAACCCGCTCCGCACGATCAAAGTCACGCGGCGATGCCTACGTGCTCTGGTCATGTGGAAAAACCCTGGGTTTCTGTCCCAGGGGCCCGTGTTGGGGGCTCATGTTCGTCACGTAATGCTAACGACAGACGCCTCCCTTACGGGTTGGGGTGCGACCATGAGTGGCCGTTCATCCCAGGGTCTATGGCAGGAACACCAGCAGCATTGGCACATAAATCGGCTAGAGATGCTCGCTGTGTTTCTTGCATTGAAACAGTTTCTGCCCGACCTCAGGGGCCATCATGTATTAGTCAGGACAGACAACACATCGGTGTTCGCCTATATAAATCATCAGGGGGGTCTGAGGTCCTGTCCTTTATACAAATTGGCACGTCAGATCCTCCTGTGGGCCCAAGGGAAACTGCTGTCCATCAGAGCAGTTTATATCCCAGGGGTCCTAAATCAGGTAGCGGACATCCTGTCGAGACAGGGGCCAAGGCTCCGGGGAATGGAGAATCCACGACGAGGTGGTGGAGCTCCTATGGCAAAAGTATGGGAAAGCAGAGATAGACCTGTTTGCTTCGGCAGAGAATTCTCACTGTCCTCAGTGGTTCTCTCTGTCACATCCAGCCCCGCTGGGGTTGGATGCCATGGTACAGGAGTGGCCGAGGCTGCCCCTGTACGCATTTCCCCCGATTGTCTTGCTTCCAGGAGTTCTGGAGAGGGTACGCCGGGACGGGGCCCAGGTACTTCTAGTGGCTCCGTTCTGGCCGACCAGAGTATAGTTTTCGGACCTGATATCTCTCCTGGAAGGCTCTCCGATGGAGATTCCGACCAGGAGGGATCTGCTCTCTTAGGCGGGCGGGAGATTCCTGCACCCACGCCTAGAGTTGTGGAAACTGTGGGCCTGGCCTCTGAGGGGGCCAGGCTCATAGAGGAAAGTCTCTCGGCCGAGGTCGTGGAGACCATCCTTCACTCCAGAGCTCAGTCCACGAGGAAGCTGTACGCTCTGAAATGGAAACTTTTCTCAGCATGGTGCAGAGAACGCCAGTGGGACCCAGTTAACTGCCAAGTTGGTACAGTGCTGGAGTTCCTGCAGGCAAGGTTCTCGGCAGGGTTGACCCCCCTCCACAATAAAGGTGTACGTGGCGGCCCTGGCTGCCTTCCACGTCCCTTTGGGTGGAGTGTCTTTGGGAAGACACCCTCTAATTACATGTTTCCTCCGTGGTAAGGTTGAGGCCGGCTGTGCACTCGAGGGTCCCGGCATGGGACTTGGCCATTGTGTTAAGGGGCCTATCTGAGCCTCCGTTTGAACCTTTAGAGGAGGTTTCAGAGAAGTTCCTCACCCTAAAAACCATCTTTCTTTTGGCCATTTCATCTCTCACAAGAATAGGAGCTATTCAGTCCCTGTCAGTAGGGCCCTCATGCCTAGAGTTTGCGCCTGGTATGGTAAAGGCTTTTCTGCATCCCAGATCAGGTTATATCCCCAAGGTTCCTACGAGCCCACGGGGCCCCATCACTCTACAAGCCTTCTGTCCTCCTCCATTTTTGACGTCATACCAGGAAAGATTAAGGGCGTTAGAAGGGTTAGGGCGTTAGACGCATACGTCCACAGAGCTGCCCTGTGGAGAAAGACTGATCAACTTTTTGTCTGTTTCGGAGCCCAGAAAAAGGGGGCTCCAGTGTCTAAGCAGAGAATGAGCAAGTGGGTGATTGAGGCCATCTCACTTGCTTATGAGGCGGTCGGGCAGCCGTCTTCACTGGCTGTCCGGGCGCACTCTACCAGGGGTATGGCTGCTTCTAAAGCACTTTTGTCGGGGGCTTCCCTCCAAGATATCTGTAATGCGGCAGGCTGGTCTTCGCCGCTAACTTTCGTCAGATTCTACGAGTTAGATTTGGCATCTACTGTTGGGGCGCAGGTGCTTTCGTAATCGTGTGCGCTACGGCTTCACACATACGAGGCACTTGGTCCTATGGCGATGTGGGTATAAGCGTTCTCACAGCATTGACGCAGCTCGAGTTCCCCGAAAGGGAACGTCTCAGATACGTATGTAACCCTAGTTCCCTGAGGAAACGAGACGCTGCGTCGCCCAGCCATACTCCCGGCGTGCCCGTGATCACTTACTTCAGGCTTTATCAGAAGCTAGTTCCTGTTTGTTTTCACGGACGCTTTATAGCTTCCGGTCGATGACGTCATCACGCCAACGATCGATCGATCTTCCGATGGAATGGTTCTACACGCACTTCACAACGCATTAACGCAGAAGCGTTCTCACAGCGTTTCGACGCAGCGTCTCGTTCCCTCAGGGAACTAGGGTTACATACATAACCGAAACGTTTTCCTTTGTTAGTCATTTCATCTGCGTCTTTGAATCTGGATTTCTACCCAATACAAATCAGACACAAATATTAAGTAGTGCAATAAGATTACAGTTTGATGAATGAACAATGATTGCCGTGTCTATGCCACGCTGTTTTTCGCGTGCATATGATACGCACTTTATGGCGTATTATACATACGAACCCCCCACACCACCACCCTAAACCTACCCAAGAGCGTGTCATATACACGCCATAAAGTGCGTATCATATGTACGCGAAAAACAGCTTATCATATGCAGACCAAAATGAGTTTTGGTGAATACATTCCACAACATTGCACACTCATACTCTTGATACGCATTTACAGGGAAGCACTGTGCATAGCTCTTCTGTAAAACTCCTAAGCAGCTCTTCAAGCAGCATAACTACTGAATGTGTTCTTCAAGACATAAATACACAATTATACAGTAAAAATACAGATTAATATAGGTGTGGGACACTTACTTTTCTGTGTTTCTCTGATCCCTGTTCTGGTGTTTTCTCTGTTCTCTCTGATGCGGTGTTAACTCCGCGTGCACCGCATCTCGAGCCTCAGCCTTGTCTGAGAGAAAGGTTTAGGCGCGTTATTTAAGTGTCAAGTTATATCGTTAACGTATAAAACAATATGTCATAAAAAAAACATGTTGCAAATTAACGTTAGGCTAAAAACACTTACTTTCTGTGTTTCCCTTATACAAGCAACCCTCCTCGTCATCTGCTCCATATCGCGAGTAAAAAGAAGATGTTGCATGTGAGAAAAGTTGTCTCGTTTAAGCACGCAGAGCATTTAAATATCACTTTAAATCAATATGTTATAAAATACATATTGTAAATTAGGTAAAACACTTACTTGCGGCGTTTCCCTGTTAAAAAGCAACAGCCCCAGGTCTGCTCCGAATCACGCATCAACGAAAATGCCTCTATAAGAGCTGTTTAGCTGTGCACTGCACATAAATAGTTATAAAACAATAATGATTCAATTACATTAACATTTATGCATTTGGCAGACGCTTTTATCCAAAGCGACTTACATTGCATTCAAGGTACACATTTTTTTACATTATGGTCAGTTCTTGCTCTCCCTGGGAATCGAACCCATGACCTTGGCATTGCTAGCGCCACGCTCTACTGGTTGAGCTACAGGAAAGCGATGTAAATACCAGGATAAAACACACAATATCAGCGTTATCCCTCCTTGTATATTCCGCATCTCGAGTCAAAAAAAAATGGCGTCTGTGAGAAAAGTTTAAACTTGATTTGCCGAAATGTCCCGGATGTAATTTTACTCTCTCTCAGTGTTGAGATTTAACTCTACTGATGTTCACCAGTCAGAGAGTGCGGTTTATACTAGCAGTTTTAATTCAACACCAGAAATGTAACACTTTACTCTTAGAGTCCTTAACACCAGGATTTCAACACTGGAGATTTTGCTGTGTATTCTGTATGACAAAATATTTTGCAAACGTGATAATATGTCAATATTTCTCCAAATGTGAGCACTTTTTAACTAAGAGCTAAACTGAAAGCTGTTCTTTGTGATCTGCGTGAACACAGCTGAGCTGCTGCAGACGAGAGAGATTTAACGTGCGTGTGATATTCCATTCAAAATATCGTTCATAACAGATTGATTATAATGCACTCCCAACATAAATTAAGAAATTAATGTCACTGCAACCCAGTTTTACCATAAACAGTGTTCAAATATCGAAGCTGGAGTTTTTAATCTGTCTGATGATACTGAGTTTGTCCAGATAAAATAAAAGTGTGATGTTTTAACGAGCAGTGAATGTTGAACTATGGTAATCTGAGGCCATCTGATCTTTGAAAGGGTTAAGTAACAGAGGTGGTTGATAATCAGTTTCATCTGCTTTATTTTTAATGAAATTAACAACAGGTGCACTAGATGGGCAACAGTGAGACGACCCCCAAAACAGGAATGATTTTACAGGTGGAGGCATTGTCTCCCCTACTAATCTTTTCTGACTGGTTTTCACCAGTTTTGCATTTGGCTAGGTTCAGTGCCACTACTGGTAGCATGAGGCGATACCTGGACCCTAAAGAGGTTGCACAGGCAGTCCAACTCCTCCAGGATGGCTCATCAATATGTACCATTGCCAGAAGGTTTGCTGTGTCTCCCAGCACAGACACAAGAGCATGGAAGAGATTCCAGGAGACAGACAGTTACTCTAGGAGAGCTGGACAGGGCCGTACAATGTCCTTAACCCATCAACTGGACCGGTATCTGCTACTTTGTGCGAGGAGGAACATGATGAGCACTGCCAGAGCCCTACAAAATTACCTCCAGCAGGCCACTGGTGTGAATGTCTCTGACCAAACAATCAGAAACAGACTTCATGAGGGTGGCCTGAGGCCCCGAAGTCCTCTAGTGGGCCCTGTGCACAGTCCCTGGCACCATGGAGCTCGATTGGCATTTCCCATTGAACAACAGAATTGGCAGGTCTGCCACTGGTGCCCTGTGGTTTTCACAAATGAAAGCAGGTTCACCCTGAGTACATGTGACAGATGTGAAAGGGTCTGGAGAAGCCATGGAGAACGTCATGCTGCCTGTAACATTGTTCAGCATGACCGGTTTGGTGGTGGGTCAGTGATTGTCTGGGGAGGCATATCCATGGCGAGATGCACAGACATCTACAAGCTAGACAATGGCATTAGGCCACTACTGAAATTAGGTATGGGGATGGAATCATTCACCCATTGTCAGACCCTATGCTGGTGCAGTGGGTCCTGGGTTCCACCTGGTGCACAACAATGCCCAGCATTATGTGGAAAGAGTATGCAGGCATTTCATTGCATTACATTACATTACATTTACATTTATGCATTTGGCAGACGCTTTTATCCAAAGCGACTTACATTGCATTCAAGGTACACATTATACATTATTGTCAGTTCTTCATTGCAGCAAAATTTACAAGATTGCTACATAATTTTTTCACTTCGATTTTCGGGTTGTTTTTTATTTCAATCTTTGTAGGTTGATCATTTTCATTTCAATCAATCGATGTGGCATCCTTTTGTTCATAACACATTACCCAGTCCGTATTAGAATAGATATCCAGCATGATATTTTCCCCCATTGAGATATGATAAGTTTTCAAAGTGTTTTTTAAAGGTCCAATGGCATGGATTGTTTTAATATTTTATAATCTTTCATGATGTGTACTTACATTGTTAGCAGGGCTTGACATTAACTTTTTTGCTCACCAGCCACTGTGGCTAGTGGTTTTCCAAAGTTACTAGCCACTCAACATTTTCACTGGCCACAATTTTGCAGTTTGAAAATTACATTTTATATGATTAAAGTTGACTTTGGCATGCTTAAATTACTTGATTTTGAGTCGTTTTACTTGATTTTAAAGATTTAAAACCCTTTCAAACTTTCACATGCAGAGTGAGAGAGCCTACTCTACGTTAAATACTTCACTTCACTGCAAGCTATGCTACAGCAACTTGGCAAAAGTAGTTTACTACATCTAAGCTAGTTTTTATTTATTTAATTTTAAATTGAACCAACTTCATTCCAATCAATGTTATCTCAGTGATCAAGAAAATTCAATCAATCAACTTCAACTTTATTTATATAGCGCTTTTACAATCACGATTGTGTCAAAGCAGCTTCACGGTGTCAAACAGGATAATATTGCGACAAAATTAGATTTGGCTGTACAGTCGTACTGGAGAAAACAGTGATGTTATCAGCTTATTTTAATTTATCATATAGCGACAATGTTGGCAGATCAGTATTATAGTTTATAGAATTAAATAAGACCTAATTCATACATTTTATTTGTATAATAAGTTGAATAACTTTAATCATATTTTTAGTGTCCCCAACTGAGCAAGCCAAGCCAAAGGCGACAGTGGCAAGGAACCAAAACTCCATCAGGGCATGATGGAGAAAAATAAACCTTGGGAGAAACCAAACTCAGTCGGGGTGCCAGTTCTCCTCTGGCCTATTTACACACTGTGTAAGATTTTTATTCTGGCAACCTTACAGGTCAGAAATCATATTAGATTGGAATATTCAAAATTTCAGGGTATCACGGAAGAGACAGATTTATTTAGAAATAAATGATGGGATGGCGCATCGATTACACAAGAGTATGAATACATGAAAGATCGGAATTATTGCGCCGAAGACGGGTTTTGAGCATGACGTGCCAGTGAGGCAAATTCGGAGGAGACACCATTTGACACGGCTCAGCAGACACTCCAGGATGAGCTGGTCATGTCCAGGCCGGTCCACCATCCGATCCGGACAGGGCCCAGATCCGGGATAAACCTCGGGATAAACAGAGAGACTGACATTAGCGTAGATGCCACTCTTTTTATGATGTAACGAGTACATCAGGTGTTATGGGAAGTGTTCCTGGTTCCGGCTGACCTAGTTAATGCAGCCTAACAATCAGTCCATTGAATTGAATAATGAAAGTTAAAAATGTTCTATGTGTATGAAAAAATTCAAGCAGATAGACATGCATAATTTTTCAGTTATTCAAAAATTGTCGCAATCAATTTGGCAACAAAAACATGATCCATAATATTAAGGTGTTGAGAGTGTGTGTTTGCTCATCTGTATGTGTATGATATGTGTTTGCATTTATGCTCAATTTAGACTTGGGCACTTTTTGCAGGAAACTAAGTTAATTTACAACTCAACTCAGCTCAAAGTATGCTACAGTAGCAAAAGAATTAAGACCTGCTCCAAACAGTACCAGTACCAAAGTGCCAAAACAGTACCAAACTGGACCCCGATGCTTTTAATAAGAGGTGTTTATTCAAGCGACACAATAGATTCTTTTAAAACTTGAAGACGATTTCTCTTTGGTCACCGCACGGATGACGCGCGTGCAACAGCAAACTGAGTGTTCGGAAACAAATGTCAACTAGATAGTGCGCGTATCCAGTGCACGCGCCGAACCCGTCTTTCCGCGCTCATTGCCAAAGGAGTCCTTTGAAAGGCTTGCGCGCATCTCTGTGCGCGTCTGCGTGAGGCAGAAAGGAACATAGAAAGTGAAGTATATCCGCGACTTGGCAGTTGTGTTTCCAATTTGAGCTTGATCTTCAGAAACGATGCTGCTACTGCCCAACACTGACGAGGAGAACTGATTGCGCGTGGCCAGAGCTTCTGCACGCTTCCCGCCACAGCTGAAATCTACCCGCATTTGGCGTGTTGGCGGGTGTTAATGTCAAGCCCTGATTGTTAGTATGGTTTTTACATCAAAAAATGTCAAATTTAGAAATAAAAGGCATTTTTTTTCTATACTGATATTAGCCCTCTGGCTTGAATGCTCTGTTTCAAGGGTGTGTCTGCTGTGAGACAGCAGTGAAAACACCCACTGTTGTGATTGGCTGACATCTGCATTTGAAATGAGATTACGTGCGGAGGGGGCGTGGTTTAGTCAGGCGCGAGCAGCTGCAGCGCTTCCTGCCTGCCAGTCCAGGGAGGGAGAGCTGGGGAAAGATTGCTGAGAAAGTGTTATTGTACCGATTTGTTGAGAGAGCTGTGCGTGCGCAAATTTATTTTGTTTGTATCTAAGAGATCTGAATAAACACGAGTGAAGTTTGCAACATTATTTCTCTCACTAAATGCTTTCACCACAACTAACAACAAATACAAGTTCAAGTTCAAGTTCAAGAGTTTTATTTGTCACATACACAGTTATACAGAATACAACCGGCAGTGAAATGTAAACAGGTCCGCTCCATGGACAGCAAATAACAATTAACAAAAAAAAGCACAATAAATTATAAAATAGGAATAGGATAAAATAGGAATAGGATAAGGTGCTATATATATTCATATGTAGAATTATGAATAAATCAAGTAAAAGAAATAAGAGATGTGGATTAAAAAAAGTGAGATAAGTAAACTGGAGACTATAAAAATAAATACGTGGATAACAGAAGTGCAGGAGTGTAATGTGCAAACAGCATTATAATGAGTAGTTACATGGGACACAAGAATAAAGTGCAGTGCAATATCAGTATGTGAGTTTGTTAATAATGAGTGAGGTGAAGTCACATGTTGTTAAGTGACAGCGTTCAGGAGTCTGATGGCCTGTGGGAAGAAACTCCTCCTGAGTCTCTCAGTTTTGGCCATCAGGCTACGGAAGCGCTTACCAGAAGGCAGCCGGGTGAAGTGGGGGTTGGCCGGGTGATTAATGTCCTTGATGATTTTTGTAGCTCTGCCTCTGCATCGTTTGATGTAGATGTCCTGCAGAGACGGGAGAGCTGACCCTGAGATGCGCTCGGACAAGCGCACCACTCTTTGCAGGGCTTTGCAGTCGTGACTGGTGCTGTTACCATACCACGCTGTGATGCACTGAGTCAGTAAACTTTCTATCGCCCCTGAATAGAACGTTTTCAGGATAGCTGGTGAGACCCGGAATTTCCTTAGTTGGCGCAGGTGGTACAGTCTTTGCCTGGCCTTTTTCACCTGAGACTGGATATGTGCAGTCCAGGTCAGGTCCTCGGAGATGTTCACACCCAGGTATTTGAAGCTGCTCACTCTCTCTAGAGATCGACATCTCTACATAATACGACATCGACATGAATACAGTAAGAGCTTCTGTTGAGCTTAAAAGCATCATTCATTATAACGGCAGTTTGAACAAGTGTCCACTGCAGATATATGTGTGATTGACCGATCCGAACATTATAAAGTGTGTTCTTTGATTGCTCTCTGTAGTTTAATCATCTAAATAACAGATTTGTTTAATGCTGCTAACAGAAACAACGTGAAGTTGATCGTTTTAGTCACTGGCTTGATTTACTGATAAATCAAGACGGCCAGTGGCAGGACTGACAGGATTAAACAATTTAGAAAGAAAGTCTGTGTGAACTTGAATGATTATCTACACATTACTGATCCTAGATATTGCATTAATAAACACTTTTAGTCACTCTTTGTGGTGGTGCTGTCTAATCCATATGGTAAAGCCTGTGCTGACATCGCGACTGATAAACTGAATCTATTCTCTAATTATCTGGGTGGGCAAAGCAGAGGAAGGGGAGGAAAACCTTTCGTGGTATGACATCAAAACAGGAGAACTTAAGATCAGCTCGTCTGAGCTCTCATTCCCTTAAAGGCAGAGAAAGACAGCCAGGACTCGGTTTACGCACCAATCAACATATCTAGCCATTTGGGGACAATATTCAGGCTAGGGGAACTCATATTAATGTTGAAAAACCACAAAAAAAAAATAATTTCATGCCATGGGCATTAAAACACTTTTTTTTTTCTTTTTTTTTTTTTACAGTGTAAGATGAGAGTGAAACGGAATGAAGCCCACAGCAATGAGCATGTGCACGCCACTATTCCCAGACAGCCGCTGAAGACAAGCTGTGTTGAGCAGTTGCAATTGAAATGATTCATCATCCTTGACCTGCAAGACATTTTGCTGCCAAGAACAATATTTTATGAAACCAACCTTTGAGGGGTTTCCATCATAGGATCATTTTAATTAATTGTTTTAACTCATGTTTAATTTAAATTAATTAATTAATTGTAAACATCCCAATCAATCCAGGGGTCAGAAAGTAAAAGTCCTGCCACATGTTTATTCCACTCATGAACTCAGTCAGCTGATTTCACTATTTAATTCTACCACCTGGCTGAAATACTGAGCTACTTAGCAAACCCCAGGTGTTTGGAACAAAATACAGAGCAGAACTTTATTTCTGAACCTGGACTGACACTGGCTGAAAAAAATAAAAAATAAAAAATAAATACATACACAGATAGGTATAAATACACAGCCTTAGATGAAATAACCTGAAGATCAGATCAGATGATGATTAAACAACTCCACAAACAGCATTTCAGCTTCACACATTACTGACCCAATTTACTTTATTTCTGTCAGAGGTCTACGGAGGCTCTTACTGTGAATTAACAAAGGTTTAATTCTAATGCATTTCTGTTGTGTGCGCTGGGAAGAAAGAACAGCAAGATCCAATAGCGAAATTGGGGGGTGAACAGGAGCTGGCGGATTCATGCGGGACTGAAAAAACGGTTTTAATTTGGAGACATGAAAGGTGGGATGAATCCTCCTGTAGGCTGGAAGTAGTTTGAGGAACACTGTCACTGGGCTAATGATCTTAGTGACAGGAAACGGGCCAATCTATTTGGGAGCGAGCTTATTACTTACGGAACGCAACGGAATGTTCTTGGTAGAAAGCCACACTTTTTGACCCACAACGTAAACGGGAGGCTTAGACCGGTGGCGATCGGTTGGGGCTTTGGTGCGTCTACCTACGTGGAGTAGAGTCTCACGGGCTCTATTCAATGTGTGACGACACCTCTGGACGAAGGCGTGTGTGGAGGGGACCGCGACTTCGGATTCCAGACTGGGAAAAATAGGTGGCTGGTATCCTAAACTACACTTAAACGGAGAGAGGCCCGTGGCTGACACTGGTAACGAGTTGTGAGCGTAATCAACCCAAGAAATCAGTTGGCTCCAAGAGGAACGGTTCTTGGCAGCAATACATCGTAACACTCGCTCAAGATCTTGGTTGGCTTGTTCAGTTTGACCATTGCTCTGGGGATGGAAACCCGAAGACAGACTAACTGTCACCCCCAGTAATTTACAGAATTCACACCAAAATTTGGATATAAATTGGGGCCCCCTGTCAGAAACCACGTCTGTCGGAAGGCCATGTAAGCGAAAGACGTGGTCCACGACAGCCACCGCTGTCTCCTGGGCGGAAGGTAATTTAGGCAAGGGAATAAAATGAACCATTTTCGAGAACCGGTCCACGACGGTCAAAACGACCATCTTGCCCTGGGAGGGCGGTAACAAAATCTAGAGCGATATGGGACCAGGGTCTCGAAGATACAGACAGCGGTTGGAGTAACCCATCTGGGGAGCCCAGAACCGTTGCTGTACCAAAAATTTGGTTCTATTAACTCCCGGATGGCAAGCTACATTGGAGCTATGACCCCATCGAATTACATCAGAGCGAACTCCCTCAGGCACAAATAAACAATTCGGTGGGCCACCGGGCGGAGAAGGGTTACCCCTTCTAAGGCCGATTTGACCTTCGATTCGACCTCCCATGTGAGTGACGAGACGATAAGTCTCTTTGGAAAAATGCACTCGGGAGTAGACGGGCGTTCGGAGTGGTCAAAAACGCGAGCTAAAGCATCGGGTTTGATGTTTTTAGAACCCGGGCGGTACGATAGAGTAAAATCAAAACGTCCGAAAAAAAGAGCCCACCGAGTCTTTTGGCAGATCTGATATATTCCAGATTCTTATGGTCAGTCCAAACGATAAAAGGAACCCCGCTCCCTCTAACCAATGACGCCATTCCTCCAATCCAAGCTTAACTGCCAACAGTTCCCTGTTACCAACGTCGTAATTACATTCGGCTGGCAACAAACGGTGAGACAAAAACGCGCACGGATGCATCTTGTCGTCCGAGGGAGAGTGCTGGGAAAGAACCGCTCCTACCCCAACCTCTGAAGCGTCCACCTCCACCACAAACTGACGTGATGGATCAGGAACGGTTCTTGGCAGCAATACATCGTAACACTCACTCAAGATCTTGGTTGGCTTGTTCAGTTTGACCATTGCTCTGGGGATGGAAACCCGAAGACAGACTAACTGTCACCCCCAGTAATTTACAGAATTCACGCCAAAATTTGGATACAAATTGGGGCCCCCTGTCGGAAACCACGTCTGTCGGAAGGCCATGTAAGCGAAAGACGTGGTCCACGACAGCCACCGCTGTCTCCTTGGCGGAAGGTAATTTAGGCAAGGGAATAAAATGAACCATTTTCGAGAACCGGTCCACGACGGTCAAAACGACCATCTTGCCCTGGGAGGGCGGTAACAAAATCTAGAGCGATATGGGACCAGGGTCTCGAAGGAACAGAGAGCGGTTGGAGTAACCCATCTGGGGAGCCCAGAACCGTTGCTGTACCAAAAATGTAGTTCTATTAACTCCCGGATGGCAAGCTACATTGGAGCTATGACCCCATCGAATTACATCAGACCGAACTCCCTCAGGCACAAATAAAGGATTCGGTGGGCCACCGGGCGGAGAAGGGTTACCCCTTCTAAGGCCGATTTGACCTTCGATTCGACCTCCCATGTGAGTGACGAGACGATAAGTCTCTTTGGAAAAATGCACTCGGGAGTAGACGGGCGTTCGGAGTGGTCAAAAACGCGAGCTAAAGCATCGGGTTTGATGTTTTTAGAACCCGGGCTGTACGATAGAGTAAAATCAAAACGTCCGAAAAAAAGAGCCCACCGAGTCTTTTGGCAGATCTGATATATTCCAGATTCTTATGGTCAGTCCAAACGATAAAAGGAACCCCGCTCCCTCTAACCAATGACGCCATTCCTCCAATCCAAGCTTAACTGCCAACAGTTCCCTGTTACCAACGTCGTAATTACATTCGGCTGGCGACAAACGGTGAGACAAAAACGCGCACGGATGCATCTTGTCGTCCAAGGGAGAGTGCTGGGAAAGAACCGCTCCTACCCCAACCTCTGAAGCGTCCACCTCCACCACAAACTGACGTGATGGATCAGGGGCGATGAGAATGGGAGCCGAAACAAAGTGGCTCTTGAGGTTGGTAAAGGCAGTTTCGGCTGCACCAGACCACCTGAACGTCACTTTGGGGGATGGTCAACTCTGTCAGAGGCGTGGCTAGTTGGCTGAAATTACGAATAAAACGTCGATAAAAATTGGCGAACCCCAGAAACCTCTGCAGGGCCTTGCGGGAATCTGGGGTTGGCCAATCTATCACAGCCTTAACCTTGTCGGGATCCATGCGCATTCCCTCGGATGAGACGATGTGTCCAAGGAACGGAACAGACTGTGCATGGAAAGCGCATTTCTTTGCCTTGTCAAAAAGCCCTTTGATTGCCCTTGATGCCCAAAGTGCCCTTTTTGTCAAGGCAAAAAAAACAAAAAACGATTTTATATATATATATATATATATATATATATATATATATATATAATCAAAGGCCCTTTTGTGAAGGCCTGCCCAATCGAACTATTAGTAAAATTAAGTAAATTAAACAATATTTACTTAATTTTTTTGCCTTGACAAATATATATATGCCTTTGATTATATATATATATATATATATATATATATATATATATATATATATATAATCAAAGGCCCTTTTGTGAAGGCCTGCCCAATCGAACTATTAGTAAAATTAAATTATTAGTAAATTAAACAATACAATGAATCACATGATGATGACCTTTCACCGGACGGCCTCATCTCTCCCGCCGCTCGCGCGCACCAGTGGAGAGTGGACTGATAAGCGGATTCTTCAATACAGCGGTAACGTTAAGTGTTGTTCTCAGCGAAGTGTTTGTTTAGTTAGTTATTATTTGTTATCATTTTACAAGAACGCCTGGAGAGAGCATGGAGCTGTTGTTTATATTGCTGTTTCCTGTATGTGTATTGTAGAAGTAACATTAACGTTAGTTTGCTGTTTGAGGGAGAAAAGTTTCACGGGCGTAGAGTTACACACAGTCTTGTCTCTGTTATTTTACTAAAAACTATTTATACTTTAACCTATTATTTTTATTCTAGTATTTATTTAAAAACACTGGTAAAGTCTTATACTGATTTTTCATCCTCTGAATATTTGTTTTTTATTATCATTAAAAATATAAAGTTAACGTTAGATAAATTTAGAACAGGTTTTAATCATGTTCTTGTCAATAATGTTCATCACAGAGAAAAGTGTAGCTTTAATGATAATTCAGAAAGGTTTTGATAATGATAATTCTATTACGTTTTCTGTCTAAAAGGCCACCAGTAAATATAACATTTATTATAATGGGTTTATATAAAGATTGTTTTAAGTTCACTTAAATTAAGTGTTTTTTTAAAGCCTAATAAATATTGAAATTGGTAGCTTTCATTCATACTGTAATGCAATGTCATAATGTTTCATAGAGACATTAGTATCAGTGACACTGGCCTTCATTCATAAAAAGATGCCAATACAACACATATTTACAATATGTTGTCTTTAAATTGTTTCTACATTAATTTGGAGAGTAACTGAAATGATTAAAATATCAAAATATTACAAACGCCCATGTTTTTAAATCATGATTTATCTTGATTAATTACAGAAAAAAATGTTATTAATTAGTTAATTTGTTTAAATCGATTCCCAGCACTAATTTTAATATGAATTTATTTTTTATTTTTTTTTCTGTAACAGTAGTGTTTACAACAGCAAAACCACTATAGCCTCTAAACTCAATAATATATCTCTGGAAATAATACTTTAAAATGTATTATTAAAAATATCGATGTCAATATAAAATGAACCTGACCTAACATCAAAGTGCAGAGTACATGAGATATGGCCCTAGTAGATTTCAGGAAAAGGTATGAAAATACTCAGATTATTTTTATGCATGTTTATGACAACTGTCATTAAGTGTCGTTCGCTCAATTATGTCATTTTTAATGCAAAGATGACATTATGTGAGATGTGTTTGTTATGAAAACTTTACATTTTAAAGTTTGTCACTATCATTAACAAAGACATCTCACATAATGTCATCTTTGCATTAAAAATGACATAATTGAGCGAACGACACTTAATGACAGTTGTCATAAACATGCATAAAAACTCCTTCATATTCATGACGTGTCATCATGTCATGATTATGAATGTGTCATGTCAGTCTGATGCACACCCCTTCAAGTAAAGTGTTAGCGCTTGTTTTAATGTCTATAGTCTCAGATATACTCCAGCAGTATCAGCAGCAACAACAACAACAAAGGCAGCAAACACACTAAAGGATTTATTTAGGAATTTAAGATTTTACCAGAAAAGGTTTTAGAATTGATGTTAAAAATCTTGTATAATATTGCTTTTTTTTTTTTTGCTTTGTTTTTATTTGTATTGCATACATTTAACTCTTGTATATTTGTAATTCAGTTTTTGCCATGAAAATAGCCACAGATACTGACCTGACGTTAAATAAAACTATTCAGTACTGTATGTAACAGGCCACGTTGATTTTGAATAATGACCATGTCCTACCTACAGTTTACTATAACAGCTGTTCTTTACTATTCTGTATAACAGAATAATAAGTATAACAGTTTCTAATCCCAGAAATATTAATAGGTGGAAAAAGGTGGTTTTATTTTATTTTTTTACTTTTAAAATATTTTTTTAACTTTTGACCTTTTAAAGGTTTCTTATCAAAACTGCATCACAGCATTTGCTGCCATATCAATACAGAAACATCTGTATTGAAACGCGTATCAGAAATCAGGAATGTCAATAAATTGCTGTATTGATATTTTGAGCACAGCCCGATTTAAAGCCTTGTTCCATGTGCCCCTTTTATACTTTGAGCACCTGCCCCTCCAACGGTCTCTGCACGGCCCTGTCGCAAAGAACAGCTTTCAGTTTAGCTCTCAGTTCAAAAGTGCTTATATTGGGAGAAATATTGACATATCACATGTTTGCAAAATATTTCTTCATACAGAATACCATTTCTATTCATTTCTCACCAAATGATTCGATATAAAAGAGTTAAAACATGCGCAGACCTCTCTCTGTGTCTCTTCTTAATGATATGCATCAGATATGACTCAGCAGGCGTTGATTCTCCCTCTGATCTGTCATTCATTTTACTGCTGAACACCGCCCTCTGCATGACGCGCTCCTCCTGTCTCGGACACTTCCTTATTCTGGCTCTCCTTGAAGAACGAGTCTACATTTCTACGCAGTGAACTAAGAAGCTAATGAACACGATATGGAATAAGGTTTTTGTCATGTGATTTTGGCTATTTTATATCAATAATGGACTTTTACATTATGACTGCTAACAGGTGTAGCGATTAGCTCCATATAAAATGATAAATATAACATGTTTTACCATCACCATTTGAATGAAAATCCCATTATATCGTGACAGGAAACTAATAAAAACACTTCTGTCAGGTCTATTAAGTCAAGAACAATTAAAATGATTTAGGAATTTGATATAAATTGCAATTCAAGTTGATAATTCTGAATGAATGTTTTGGCGGTATGGCTCTGTTCAGGGAGTCCTCTGACCTTTCATGAGCACCATGAAATAGCAGAGAGTCAGAGGACAGCAGCAGCATTAGGGAACGCTCACACAATTTAGGGCTGTGAGAGCTGAACTATTCCCCCTATGAACAGAGCAGCAACGATGACAAAGTAAAATGCCACATTATACACGACATGGAGGAGCTGGGGAGGTGGTGGGCAGCAAAGAACTAACAACAGCAGTTTAGGAGCAAACTGAATCTGTTTGAAGATGCGCGCTGTTTATATCAAGCCATTAGCAGCAAGGGGAGTTTGAACAGCTGATGCACTGATGCAGCTCAGCTGAGCAGAACCAGCTGATGAGACCAAATAGCGTTAGCAGTGTCTTGACTACCTAACCTGCCAGAACTGACGCTTACGCTCAATTCAATGGTGGTCTAAAGTGAAATAAAGAATTAAGGTGTAATTTTAATGTTTTAAATTGTGTTATGTAGCTTCATGCTAACTGAATCTCTAATGCACCTGTTGCAATAAGAGCTTTGTCTATTTATGTTACAATAATTCACAGAATGTGCTTACAGTTTTGTTTTCTTTTCTTTTAGAAAGACTCTAGATAATTGTAGCTTACTGAATGATACTGTGCTGATAATGGGCCATTTAGGCAGGCATACATGTTATAATGGTTTTGAATAATGGCTGTTACAAAACAAAAGATTCATAACAAAAGAATGATGAGGATTACGTCTCAGACATTCAAAAGTGTGAAACGATCGCTTAGTGAGCACATTGTAGTATTAATTGAGCTGTTCTCCTCGCCAGACAAAAGACTGCAACGTTTCTTCAGGCCAACAAATTTATTTGATAAAAGACATCTAAAAAACAATCCAGACATGGTCTTAGAAAATGTTTCCTAACATTCATAGTTTTGTACATAACAGCCTCAGATTTTAAATAAAGCATGACCACACTTGTGCCTTCAATTTAGTTGTAGTTATAAGTCGTTATACTACATTCACATAATATTTTTGTACATGAAGAAAAATATTAAAAATATTAAATTTTTATGTTTCAGCCTATATATCTTTATATTAATAACTGTCTGAGTAATTCTGAGTATTCAGCTGTAAATTCTCAAGTGCTGGCTTTCTAAATATATATTGGTTATGTGTATATTCAGAATACCGTACGAGCAGCTGTCTTTATACTATGAGCTAGCCTGACGTGGTCATACTCAATTCTAGTCAGAATATGAGTCTGAAACTGCTCCATTGGGCTGTGACTATGGGGCATGTTTCAACCGAACCAGGAAAGACATAAATTGGACAGACCTACAACTAGGGATGGGTACCGAAACCCGGTATTAAACGGGCCCCGGGGCTGAATTTTGAAAGACCGTTGTATCGATAAGCTCGGCCGTTATCGGTTCTGCTCTCGGTACTTTTGAAAATACATGTGACGAGAGAGAGAGAGAGAGAGAGAGAGAGAGAGAGAGAGAGAGAGAGAGAGAGAGAGAGCAAAACGACAGCCCGAGTGACGACGGAGGACAGAACTAAACATTCAAACATAGCCTGGTTATACTTTACACTAGATTGTGATAATGTGATTTTATTTTAGATTTTGGCTTTAGATTTTGTCAAAGAATATAATTTTAATATTTATGTCTAGCGCAACTTAATTCCCTTTGCAGCAGTAGCCTACGCTGTCATTTCTCCCTATAAATCAAACAGAATCAGCACGATCAGTGATTGTTGTAAAATAAAGTCTAGCTACTGCTGGTAAATTATGGGATTCGTTTAATAATAAAAAGAGCGATTAAAAGCACAAAAATGTGCCCAAGAGATTGTTCCTAAGTCGGCGCGCGCTCCGAAACAGCCCGCAAAGTGACGAGCAAATTACACTTTCGGTTTCACACTCGTGTCTAAACGATCAAATGTACACAAACATCTATGTCAAAATGACCGGCTTGAAGAGTCTCTTAAACACAGTTTGTGTCTAAAATGGACGTTGTTATTATGGATAGTTGGGAGAAAGTGTAGTGCATCTGCCTATTATCAGTCGCCTAAAGATCTGCACATCTGTCTTAAAGAGGCAGCGGTGTAAATAAACATGCTGACGAATTACTGCGTTTTTTCCCCCTCGGGTTGTTTTCTATGTCCGCGGGTTGAAGCAACTATTACGTGATATATAAACCCATGAGTGCGAATTTTAGAAGGCAATCTTGCCAAAATAACACACATTTTACCCCCCAAATGCCATTTTCCCCCCGGAGAACCCCACAAGAAGCTTTTGTTTAGGGCTAGTAGTTGGCGGGTTTTGTTGTAAAAACACGTGCTGGATTCAGGCTGGAATACACAATCTTTGCCGATGTTGTAAAAAAATAAAATAATTAAACGATACACAGAGTGCTTACCCAACATGATCATCATTTCTGAGAGAAATTGTGAAGGTGAATGCATACAAACAAGCTCTCCATTTAGGATTCAAAAAAATATAACCCAAGCCCCTTTGATGACGTGCAGGATTACGTTACTGTTGATCATCTGTCCGTCATAGTCTAAAGCCCGCCTTGATGATTTCATTGGTCCGGGGATAATTACTCCTCTTTGGAGCAAGGCCAGACCGAACTGCCTGACCTAAAAAATGTGTGGGCGGGGCTAAATTCGGCTGGCATCCAGGCTAACTATGAGCATGTCTAAATGCTCCATTTGCCAGATCGGGAGATGACAGGTAAGGGGTTAAAGAAGGGCATAAATGATATATGAAACGCCTCCTCATTTCCATGTTGTACACAGAAAAATAAAAATAAATAAATCAGTCGATCAATAAATGTAAAAATAAATACATGTGGGAATAAATTATTGTAAAAAAAATAAATGAATGCATAAATAAATAAACATAAAAATAAGTGTAAAAATAAATAATACAATTAATTAACAAATAAATAAAAGTTAAAAATATATATTTTATAAAAGCAGAAAAAAGAAATTAAGGGAAAGATAATACAAAATTGTATTTGATTAAAAATGAATCCTATTTATTTTATCAAGCCATTTATTCTTTTACTTATTTTCTATCACATTTATCTAGTCTATTTATCTTAATCTATTTATTCATTTACATATGTGTATATTTATTTATTCATTCATTCATTCATTCATTCATTCATTCATTCATTCATTCATTCATTCATTCATTCATTCATTCATTCATTCATTCATTCATTTATTTTTAATTTCTGCAGGTTTGGTCCTCCATATGAATTGATGTGTTTGTGTAAGAAAACTATTCATATATTTAAAATATATAGATATATAATCCATATTTAAAACTTATTAAGTAAAGTTCCAGCCGAAAAAAGAAAGAAAAAAAAAACTTTATTTGACGGACAGATGTATTTAAATACAGTCGGTTTTAAATTATTTTCTAGATACCAATGCTACAGCTGCTCTAGCGCTCCCCTGGTTGCCTGCCAAAATAACGAAGTTTAGGCTGCGTGACGTCAACCTCCGGAGCTCTATAGCTTTACGTTGATTATTTGGGTATTTCTCAATTCTTTATCATTTATGCATTTAAGATGAAATTGAGTGTCTAAATCTCTATCACAGTGGTTTTCAAACTAGATTAGGGTTAGTGTTAGGCCCTCAACCCTAACCCCAGAAAATTTCAGAGAATAAAAGACAAAGCAAAAATTAATAAATTGTACCGAACATTCTGTTTCAGTTCTAAATGTCTCTCTCCTTTCTTGCTTTATACATACTTCCCAGAATTGTATATATTTGCTTTGTATCTTTCTTGTGAGTTTTTCTCACTATAATCCCCTTTATATCGCTCTCTGGGGTTTTAAGTTAGTTTTCCATACATAAAACTATACAGATGGATTTTAGGAAGGGGGTCCCTCATAAAAGGTTCATCATTTTTGGGGGTCCTTGGCATCATAAAGTTTGAATAACCCTGCTTTATCCCTTTGTATGTTACAGATGTGTGTATTGAAACCAATATCTCTCTTTTTCCTTTTCTCTAACCCATTTTCTCTTTCGTGAAATTATGTGAGACTATTACTTTTTGTTATGTTTAACCTTTTAAGAGTAGCCTATAAGTAAAGAAGAATACACTCAGCGGATCATATTAAAGGGTTAGTTCACCCCTAAAAATAATGTATGTCATTAACTCCTCTCCATAATGTTGTTCCACACCCGTAAGACCTCCGTTCATCTTCACACACAGTTTAAGATATTTTATATTTAGTCTTAGAGCGTATGCAAATGTATGCACACTATACTGTCCATGTCCAGAAAGGGAATAAAAACATCATCACAGTAGTCCATATGAGACATCAGTGGGTTAATTAGTCTCTTGAAGCATCCAAAATACATTTGGGTTCAAAAATAACAAAAACTACGACTATATTGAGCATTGTCTTCTCTTCTGGGATTGTTTTCAAACCTCAAATAAAGATTTGAACGGTGATGAATCAGCGCATTGATTCATGATTTGGATCACGTGTCAAACTGCTGAAATCATGTGAGATTGGTGATCCGAATCATAAATCGATTCACTGATTCATACCCGTTTGAATCTTTATTTGAGGATTGAAAACAAACAGGGAAGAGAAGACAATGCTGAAGTCATGTTTTTTTTTTTTTTTTTTTTTTTGGGACCAAAGTGTATTTTTGATGCTTCCAGAGATTATAACTACCCACTGATATTACATATGGACTACTTTGATGATGTTTTTATTCTCTTTCTGAAAATGGACAGTATAGTGTGCATACACTTGCATACGCTCCCGGACTAAATATAGGCAAGGCAAGGCAAGTTTATTTATATAGCACATTTCATACACAATGGCAATTCAAAGTGCTTTACATAGAAAGGAATTAAAATAGGGATAAAAAATGCATAAGAAAAAGAATACAATGTAAAGAGAATTAAAAATAAAAAGTAAACTAAAACAATTATAAAAATAATTTAAAAAAATTAAAAATTAAAAATTATGCATAGATAAGGTGCAATCAGTCGGACGTTCAGTGGCTCAGAGCTCATTCAGTAAATGCACAGCTGAACAGATGTGTTTTGAGTCTGGATTTGAATGTGGCTACTGTTGGAGAACATCTGATCTGTTCAGGAAGCCGGTTCCAACTACGGCTGGCATAATAGCTAAAAGCAGACTCTCCTTGCTTTGAGTTAACTCTTGGTATTTCTAACTGATTTGATCCTGCTGATCTGAGTGATCTGTTGGGTTTGTATTTAATCAGCATATCTGTAATGTATTGAGGTCCTAGCTCATTGAGAGATTTATAAACAAGTACTTTAAAATCGATCCTAGATGTAACTGGAAGCCAGTGTAACGACCTGAGGACTGGTGTGATATGGTCATGTTTTCTGGTTCTGCTCAGAATCCTGTCACCAGCGTTCTGTATGAGCTGCAGCTGTCTAATGGTCTTTTTGGGAAGGCCGGTGAGAAGTCCATTACAATAGTCCACCCTACTGGTGATGAAAGCATGAACCAGTTTCTCTAAGTCTTGCCTGGAAACAAAGCATCTAATTCTTGCAATATTTTTCAGATGATAGTATGCTGATTTAGTTATTGCTTTGACATGAGTACTGAAACTCAGGTCTGACTCCAAAATCACTCCAAGATTCCTGACTTGATTTTTTGTAATCAGACCTTTAGCCTCAAGATATGCGTTCACCTTGAGAATTTCATCTTTGTTTCCAAATGTAGTGATTTCAGTTTTGTCTTTGTTTAACTGAAGATAGTTTTGGCACATCCAGTTGTTAACTTCATCAATGCATTTGCACAGGGAGTCAATGGGGCTGTAGTCATTAGATGATAGTGCTAAGTAGAGCTGGGTGTCATCAGCATAGCTGTGGTAAGCAATATTGTTAGTTTTCCAGCCTGTCAAGAAGTATGTTGTGGTCAACATTATCGAATGCAGCACTGAGGTTGAGTAGAACCAGAATTGATGTTTTACCTGTATCAGTATTTAAGCGAATATCATTTATAATCTTTATGAGCGCTGTCTCTGTGCTGTGATGTGGATGGAAACCAGATTGAAAATTGTCAAAGAATCTGTTTGAGTTTAAGAATTTGTTCAGTTGATTGAAAACAACTTTTTCAATGATCTTGCCAATGAAGGGGAGATTTGAGATTGGTCTGTAGTTGCTCAATATGGAGTTATCCAGATTTCTCTTTTTCAGAAGAGGCTTAACTATTGCAGTTTTAAGGGTGGTTGGAAAAGTCCCATAGAGAAATGAGGAGTTCACCACTTCTAGGAGATCTGCTTCTAAACAGTTAAACACACTTTTGAAAAAAGAAGTGGGGAGTACGTCAAGGGCGCAGGTTGATGTTTTAAGGTGCTGTACTGTGTCTTCTTAAATTTTACCGTCAATTGTTTCAAAATCAGACATAGTAATTTTCTGAGGTTTTGGTCTGATCTGTCTGACCCCAGAGCAACTCAAGGATGTGCTGGTTGCCTTTCTGATATATTTGATTTTCTCTGAGAAGAAGGAAGCAAACTCTCTGCATTTGCTGTCTGAGAGCATTTCTCTTGGAATGTGACTCGGGGGGGGGGGGGGGGGGGGTTGTTAGTCTGTCTACAGTAGCAAAAAGAGTGCGTGTGTAGTTAATGTTTCTGTTTATAATATTTGAAAAAAGGTCTGTCTAGCTTTGCCTAGTTCAACATTAGCTTTGCCTAGTTCAACATTGAAAGCATGAAGGCTGTCTTTATAGATGTTATAATGGACTACAAGTTTTGTCTTCCGCCACTTTCGTTCAGATTTTCTGCATGGTCTTTTCCTTTTGTTTGCCACTCTTTTTCCTGACTTTCAGAGAAGCAATATCATCAATTACACTCTTAACTTTTGAGCTAAAGGAGTCAAGGAGAAAATCAACAGAGTCTGCAGATATGCTTGGTGTTAGAGATAAAGCCTTCATAAACAGCACATTAGTGTTATCATTTAAGCATTTCTTTTTGACAGAGACAGATCTAGCTTCAATGGCAGGAGAGATTGATATGTCAATGAAAATGCAGAAATGATTAGACAGTGCCACATCCTTAATAACAATCGATGAAATGTTTAGAGCCTTACTGATAAGTAAATCTAGTGTGTGCACGCTTCTGTGTGGGTCCATTTACATGCTGTGTCAAATCAAAAGTGTTAAGAACAGTCATGAGCTCTTTTGTTGTACTGGATTCAGCATTGTCTATGTGAATGTTAAAATCCCCAGCAATAGCAAACTCTGAGGAAATTGTTGATAACAGTTCTGTAAATTCCTCAGTAAAGCCTGCAGTGTATTTTGGAGGCCTGTAAATAATGATAAGCAGGATGCGTGGAGCACCTTTTAACACAATACCCAGATATTCTAGAGACAAATAGTCACCAAATGATACTTGCTTACATTGAAAGGCATCTTTAAAAAGAGCAGCAACACCTCCACCTCTCCTAACAGCTCTGCAGACACTCATAAAAGTAAAGTTAGGAGGGGCTGTTTCATTGAGGACTGTTGCACTACAGTTTTCTTCTAACCACGTTTCATTTAGAAGCAAAAAATCAAGGTTATTTGTGATTATTAAGACGCTGACTAGAAATGATTTGTTCTTAAGTGAACAGATGTTTAAAAGTGCTAACTTAACAGTATTAATTTTTTCACCCACATTAGTCTTAGTTTGACAAGTGACAGCCAGCAAAGTATATTGGTTCGTTAAACGGCCTGACAAGGCCTTAGACTTTCTTTAACGTAACAGAACAGAGATAGAGAAAGAGGCAGGCACACTGGGTTCCCACTTGTTTTGTAAACATTTGATAAAGTTACTGTTATCATAGCGGGGACCCAAAACACATCACTGAGAACTGGAATCAGTTGTTTTTGGTTTACCTACAACAGATGGAGAAGGGTGTGGGCCCGGGCGTTGTGACCGAAGAAATCTCACAGGAGGAGGGGGAGCTGGGCCCACAGGCTTTGGTGGTTGTGGGGCTCGACGCTTTTTGGTTGATATCTGGGGGCTCGCAGCAATCGAGTGTGATAGTCTAGTTCCAACAAAAAATCAGTTCCAACATTTTCCAACAAGAGGCCCAGATGCAGGGATGCTGGAGAGAGGAATGACATGTCTAGTGAGAGGGGCTGTTGCTCTGGTGTTATCGGAAGCTGAAGTATGTTGTCCTGGCTTTGCTGTCAATTTTTAAGAAAGTCAACTTTGGGTGCTGAATCTTGGAGAAGTTCTAATCCATCACAGTCAGTCTGTGGTGAGCTCTGTGGGCAGGGCTCAGCTGGGAGCGTGTCCATGAGCAATTGTTGTGGCTGCGTGGTGTAATCATTGTCCTTGTGGGATGTGTCAACCAAATGTCCATTCAGGAGCTGAAATGAAGTCCTGTGGTCATCCATACTCTGTATCAGGTTGAGTGGGTTAAAACACAGCTGAAGGATGATGAAGGGAAAAATAAATATTGTCCTTTAGCACTCTTGCACCAAGTTTGTTTGGGTGGTGGCCATTTGATGTAAACAGTTGTCTCTGACTCCAGAAGAGATTGAAGTTATCAATGAAGTTCACTCCATTCATGTTACAGGTTTTTTGCAGCCATGTATTAAGCCCAAGCAACCTTGAGAACCTATTTGTTCCTCTTGCTGGCAGTGGTCCACTGATGAACGGCTGAACTTTCAGTTTTCTAAGTGTTTCAAAAAGTTAATTAAAGTCCGACTTCATGAGTCCTGACTGCTCTCTCTGAATATCGTTCTTCCCCACATGAATGATTAGTTGATTTGCAGTCTTATGTTTCATCAGAATGTTCTCAATTTCCCTTTTTACATCAGAAATGGTGGCTTGTGGAAGGCAGCATGTAGTTGTATCTCTGCTGCGAATGTTTCTGACTGTGGAGTCACCCACTATCAGAGTCCTTGGCTCGGCTGCTCTCTGAGCTGAGCGCCGCTGTATAAAAATATCTTAAAATATAAAATATCTTAAACTGTGTGTGAAGATGAACGTAGGTCTTACGGGTGTGGAACGACATTAGGGAGAGGAGTTAATGACATACCCTTTAAATGGTTAGTTCACACTAAAATGAAAATTTCCAGATAATTTCCATCAGTCATTTTCTAAAATAATAATAATTTAAAAAAAAAAAACATTTATATACCTTTTACCTCAAATGTGCGACTTTGATGTTGTTCTCCACTGTGTATGACGCCATTATGCCGGAAAGGTCACGTATCTGGCGGAGGTGCCAACCCAGTGCTGAAAAACGGCATCTCATCTTCTCCTCTTACTTTAAAATTGTCCGACATCATTGTTTTACCTTTATTTTTGTAAAGGGCGTTTGATTTAGTTTTTGTACGTTTGTTTTAACACTGGGACGGTATTCCACATACGTCACACACGTGACCTTTCCAACGTAATGACGCCACAAAGCCTTACATCATCGAAGTCGAGAATTTGAGGTTAAAAAGTATATAAATGTTTATTTCTTTTCTACTGAAGAAAGAAATACATGAACATCTTGTATGGCATTGGGGTGAATAAAAGTGCAGGAATTATCATTTTGGGGTGAACTAATCCTTTAATGTACATTCTTTCTGCTTTGCTTTTGGAGCCATAATAATTTATGGGTTGTGAATAGACATCATTGCACTTGGACATTATTAAATGGCTACTCGATAGTGCAGTTGAGAATTTCAGCAAGCCGTATGTTAATGTGGCGTGTGTTTGTCATAGGTTGACTCAGTATTTTTGTTTGTTTTTAATCAGAGACATTTGGGCCTTATTGTGTGCAGTGTTATGTGTGATGGTGTTTACTGTGTGCATTAATATATTGGCACTCTGAATTGTAGTGGTTATGTACTGTGCATCAAATTTGTAGTGGGTTTTATTTCTTAATTTGCCCTGCTTGGCCCTTTTTAGACATTTATTCATGGACAAACCTGGCAACCTGTTTCCTGTTTTATTACTATGCCCATATTTGGACTGTGCTTCCTCCCCTGCTAATGCAACTTAATTAATTCATAAGTACTTGCCACCATGCTCCACCTTCCTGCCCATATTTGGATGACACTTCCTGTGACTGAGTAACTTTATTGTTGCATCTGCATTGGCGGCTGATAATGGCAATTAGCGACTATATTGTCTAACAGCCGGCCATGCTTAGTTTGAACGAGATAAAAACTGGTTCTCTGGAACAGAGTGTGCACTGGTGACTGCTGATCTGCTGCCAGTTTGTGTTGAGTGCACTTTCCTGCTCGGCACATGAAGCCCAAGTTCCCAGGCATCTTTGGTTGACCACCGGTATACTGCAGCTGGATTCCCACAACGCTCTCTAAAGCCTCAAACCTTTCTCAACGCTCTCTAATGTTGCCTAAAGGGCCGTAATTATATTTTATTACCACATATTGTGAATGGGGGTCCATTTTCTGTGGTGTTGGTGTTCATGATGATCACTTGTTTTTAGCCTCAGCAATACCTATCTGATGGTTCCAGTGGCTGGCATTGTCCCGAAGACTGTGGCTATCCTCGATCCTCCCCCAACACTCTCTAACCCTCGAACCTTCCTCAACGCTCTCTAATGCTGCCTGAAGGGCCGTAATTATATTTTATCGTACTACAGTGTAAGTGTGACCTGCTATCTGTGACGTTAGTGGTCATTCTTGGTGCTCTCTTCTAGCCTCTGGATTATCCATCTTGGGCTCCTGGGCCCAGTGTTGCTGTGAAGACTGTCTCGGTGACAACGGGATCTCCCACAGCATTTGCAGTTTGTTGCTGAGAGTGCCATAACTTTCTCCTGTGGGTCGGACGACTGCCGTGATCTTCTGGACGTGTCTGCTTGACTTCTTTTGGAGGGAGGACCGTTGGAACGACCTGCTGCGAAGTCATCGAACTTTAACCTCTTCCCAAATGGCTTCAGAGACATCATTGTAGTTGACTTTTTTTCCTTTAAGTAACACTGTTTCTAGTAGTGTTTGCTGTCCCAATAAAGACTATTTATTGTACCCACACATTGACTGTCTGTTTTGTTTCTCTGGCTGGGATCTGATTTATTTTATTTAACGTTGGTCACTAGGTGACAGTCTTTTTTCTGGCGTAGTTCGGCAGGGTCCCAGCAGCGAAACAACAGCCATGTCTGACCCTCCTGGTAGCGTAGCTAACCGAGAGGCAGAAGAGAATGTGGCTAGTGGAAGTAGTCAGTGAACAGCCCATTTATTGGTACCATGGTTTATGGGGGGGCCATGGATACCCCGTTTTAGTGGGGAGAGGGGAACATTTAACTCATGGAGATCTCAGGTGGAAGCTATGCTTAGGGCCCAGGGGTTAACCACACAACAAGGGGTGGATTTTCTGTTGGCAGCACTAGATGGGGAGGCAAGGCGCCAGGCACGGTTATTTAAGGCAGAGGAGACGGCCGACACTAAAGCACTACTGGACACCCTACAGAAGAAGTATGGTGATGGAGGAAGTCAAGCCCAGCGACGGTCCAGGTTCTTCAGCTGCCGGCAAGGTCAGGATGAGGGAGTAGAATCCTTTATATTGAAATTACGGGAACTCTACTTCGACTGGCAGGGACGTGGGCCAACCCAAGAAGAAGAGGGTGAGTACCTGTTAGATCAGTTCACCTTGAACTTAAGACCAGGCCCAATCCAGCAAGAGATTCATCGACAAGTGCGCCGCAATCCCCAGTTGACGTTTGCTGCCGTCTGCACTGAGGCTGTGGCTCTCCAGCATGAGCAGCAACATGGAGAAGACCATGCCTGGGTCAGATGGGCCGCAACACCTACAGCAGTGGCTTCACCAGTCAATACCCCAAAATGCGATACATCTGACCTGAGTCAACTGAAAAGCGAACTCCAGGCAGAATTTCGCAAAGAAGTGGCGGAGCAATTGAAGGGTTTGAGTGTCTCCATTGTTGAGGAACTTCGCAAACAGATATCACCTACCCCCCTAATGGCCAGTCAGTCCACTGTCCCACCTTTGCCTGCCGTCACCCCCCGATTGTATAGTGGTACAACGGTACGACCAAGACCTCAACAGACACCACCAGGCAGGGGGTCCTTCCAATGGGATGCTGAGGGGAGGCCTATATGCAGGGACTGTGGAGGAGTGGGGCACATCCAGAGGTATTGCCCAACTCGTCGCAGGTCAACTTCGGGTTTTTAGCGCCCCCTGCCACCAAGGGGCGTGTGGCAGGGACGGTCGCTCATTCTGCTGGAGTGACCACCAAGTCCCAGCTTGTTGGAGAATGTCCACGTGTTGAGGTGGAGGCTAATGGAAAAATTATTCCTTGTGTCCTTGATACCGGCTCCCAAGTCACTCTGGTGAGTAAAGCCTTTTTTGCAAGACACTTTGGAGATATTGACATGAATTGTGCCCATGACTCTCCCTGGTTAACTTTACGAGCAGTTAATGGATTACAGATTCCGTATGTTGGCTATGCAGTTGTTGATTTTGCTGTCGGGGGTGTCCAGGTTCCACAGAAGGGAATGGTGGTGGTTGAAGATGGGTGCATGGGAGCAGATCATGCCATTCTGGGAATGAATGTAATTGCACACTGTTGGGATGAATTGGCCAAGGGTAAACACCCTGGGTTGTCAGCTTTCAAGTCTCTTGTGCCACCTGTAGCAGGTCAAGTTTGGGAACAAGCTTTCTCTGTCTGCCAGAGGGTGACGGCTGAAGGGCACGCCATTCCCTTTCACGGGGTTGCTCTACTGCCTCGGCAGCCACCAGTGGTTATCCCCCCTGAGTCTGAGATGGTGGTATGGGCTCAACTTCAGGATGGAGCCCCCAAGGCAGTCCACAATGCATTAATAGAACCCCTAGAGGACCAAGATGGGGAGTGGTATGTAGCACGGTCGTTAGTGGTGGTAAGCGGAGGTAAGCTGCCAATGAGGATGTGTAACCCAAATCCTTATCCAGTCGAGGTCCCACTGCGCCGACCATTGGCTAAGGTGACGCAGACTGACGAGTGGGATGTCCAAATGGGACGGGAGTTAGTGGTCCAGCCCGACTCCTCTGGAGTTGTGGAAGTGGCAATTCGAGCTGTGACTAACATTTCTGAACTCTCTAGTCTTACAGACCCTATCTTTGCTATTGAGGGAGATGGCCTGAACCCAGATCAACACCAACGCATTCTGCAGCTCTTAAAGAAGTGGAACAGCGTGTTCGCCTTGCATGATGATGATTTTGGCAGAACCAGTGCAGTACAGCATCAGATACCCACGGGTGCTGCTCCGCCTTGTCGAGAGCGATATCGTCCTGTCCCCCCGACCCTTTATCCAGAACTTAGGACCCTTCTACAAGGCATGTTAGATAATGGGGTGGTTCGTGAAAGCTCCAGTCCATGGGCAGCACCGGTAGTCCTGGTTAAAAAGAAAGACGGCAGTTGGAGGTTCTGTGTGGACTATCGTAAGCTTAATGCAGTTACTCACAAGGATGCATATCCACTACCTCGCATCGAAGAGTCCCTTACAGGACTGAAGAGGGCCCAATGGTATTCCACACTTGACCTTGCTAGTGGATACTGGCAAGTTGAAATAGACCCCCAAGACCGCCAGAAGACCGCATTCACTACCCCAACGGGTCTCTGAGTTTGACCGTATGCCTTTTGGCTTGTGCAACGCACCAGCAACCTTCCAGAGGCTCATGCAGCGGTGCTTGGGGTCCATGGTGCATGACTTTTTGTTAATTTATTTGGATGATGTGGTCGTGTTTTCCCCTGATTTTGACAGCCACCTTCACCATTTGGAACAGGTGTTTCAGAAGCTGTATGACCATGGTCTGAAGTTACAACCAAAGAAGTGCAAGCTGTTTCAGCAAGAGGTAACCTACCTGGGCCACGTCATCAGTAACCAAGGAGTGTCGACTGATCCTCAGAAGACCGTTGTGGTGGAGAAATGGCCTGTCCCGCGAACTATCAAACAGGTGCGTTCCTTTCTGGGCTTTGCAGGATATTATAGAAGATTTATTCATGGCTTTTCCCGACTTGCTGCCCCTCTTCATGCCTTGCTAAAGGGAACAGCCACTGCTCAACAAGGAAAAATTCAGGTGAATTGGACCGAAACTTGCCAGGATTCATTTGACAGGCTCAAAAAAGCCTTGGTATGTGCCCCAGTCCTTGCATACGCTGACTTCTCTCTGCCTTTTAGACTGTTTACTGATGCCAGCCTGGAGGGCTTGGGAGCAGTACTTGCCCAAGAGCAGGATGGACAAGAAAGAGTCATAGCTTTTGCCAGTCGGAGTCTGCACCTCTCAGAAAGAAATGACCAAAATTACAGCTCATTTAAACTTGAACTTCTGGCTCTGAAATGGGCCATAACCAAGAAATTTAAGGATTATCTGTGGGGGGCCACCATTGATGTTTTTACAGACAATAGTCCACTGGTAAACTTAGCCACTGCCAACCTGGGAGCCGTGGAACAACGTTGGGTGAACCAGCTGGCCAACTATCAGTATACCATCAAGTTTCGCCCTGGTAGTACTAATAAAAATGCTGATGCCCTCTCCAGGTTGCCAGGCGAGTGCGTCGAAGCTGCGGTAAGGGTGGTGACTGAACCAGCTGATGCGGTCCATCCTGTGGAGGACATTCACCAGACTCTGGACCGGTGGTATAATTGCCAATTTCAGGACCCAGGGCTACAGCTCCTCTGGACATGGAAATCTGTAAACAAACTTCCACCACCTCATGAACAAAGAGGGGCTCCCCAATATGTAAGGCGACTCCTGCGTGAGTGGGAACGTATTGTAATCCGTGGCAATTGTTACGTTCCCATTTTTAGATTTCTAGGGGAGAAAGGGAAGTAACGTTTTTAAAGAATATTTAATAGAAACAAAGAAGGTTTAAATGTTCTCAGTCCCAGCACTCACTACACAATATAAGATTTAAATAGATTTATTTACAATAAATGAGTGAAAACATAAATACAGTGCCAAAGGAACAAACAAAACACAATCCAACATAACAAGGGAAACATGTTCAAGAGCGGGTGCGGCCAAAACAAAAAAAACAAAAGATTACTAACTAGTGGTATAGGATCTAAGTAACCTGCACAAAATAAATACAAATAAACAACAACACGCTTACCTTATTTCACTACTAACAAAAACAGGAGAGAATGAGAACAAAAGAAAAATGGCCCCCGTCTCCCTACTGCTTTAACATAGCAGGCAACGAAACTTAAAAGCTGGGCACACAGCCACAACACATTTAAGTTTGGTTTTAAGTTTAAGCTTAACACATAAAAGCTGCACACTACAGCAATGACACCAATTTAAGCTTAAAACACAACAAGAGCAACACTCTGGGACTGGCAACATCAGAACCCTCTCATGCTCCTGGGAGAAGGAATCTCTCTCTGGACCTCTCTCCTGTTCTGCTTAAATACTGGCTCCTCCTGACAATGATGAGCAGCTGGTAGGTCCAATCACCTAGATTAGGACAGGGAGGAGCACAGGAAATAGGGCAGAACACACATCACAAAAAACTACAATTGCCAGCAGGCTGTTGGGTCCATTGGCAAGAACACAGTACATCAACAAATGACACAAACACCATAATTATAAAACATACACATACGTCCTGGGACGTAACACCCCCACCCATAAGTCACAAATACCACTGTATTTTGTAATCAATGCAAGGTCAGTAAAACAACACTTACGGTTCACCTCAAGCACCACGGGTAAACTGGCTAAAATTCTCGTGGTGGAAAACAGAGAGAGACCAAACACCCGGAGCAACCATGACACGAACTGATTCGTTTTTCACCAATGTACATGCACAAATCTTACACCTCAAAAGCAACCACATTCAAATTACAGAGCAAAGTCTGCGAATTGTCCTATGACATTTTCTGCCACATTTTGAAAGGGATTTTACCCAAAGGAGGCTGGGACAGTGCAAAAATAGGACAGTCTACTGGGTGATCGACACCAGCAACATGCTTATATAGCACTACTGCACTCAACCCATTTGGAGTCACCTTCAACTGACAAAGTTGGTAGTAAGTACAGGAGTACTAGTTTCAATGCTTGTACACAGTAAGCAGCGGTCAGATCCATCTCAGGACACTGCACAGTAGCCAAAGGTTCGCTCCCAACCATTACAGGCTTCTGTTCAACCTGAAGAACAGTAGGAATGATAGGAGTGTCTAGTTTGGGAATTTTACACTCAACAGACTCCAACAAAGGGATAACAGACTCTGAAAAATCAGAAGTGTCCACAAGTTTCTTGACTTGAGAACAAAGGACCAGATCTCTAGGAACCATACTGGAGGACCTGGTAACCAGAGCTGCTGGACCACAAGAGTCAGGGTTATCCACCATGGTCGAAGAAGAGAACACCTTGCCACCTGCCAGGTTGTTCCCTAAAATGACACTGATACCCTCCACAGGCAGTTCAGAACACCCTGCTATCTTGACAGAACTAATTCAGAAGTTAACCATACCAAGTGTACAGGTACTTGCACAAGCTTTGTCCAACACCTCGAACAAAGACACTTGTACCCGTCTAGGATTCTCCTGAAAACAGGATTTGACTGTCAAGCATCAACGACTGGGCAGCTCCTGTGTCTCATCAAAATAATGTGAGGGGGGAAGTCAGGAGAGTAAAACAGTTTCAGGGAATACAAAAATGTGGTGATTAGATGGATCCGATAGTAAGGAACATATATGGGTGGAACCAGACTGCACCAGAGCAACACTCTTCACTTTAGCACAGTTACATACCTCCACGCCATGCACTCAGCTATCATATGACTGGGGTCAAGACAATGAAACCACACACTGTTCCTGGTTATGTCTTAAACACTGCTTATGACCTTTTTCGACCTTTCCCCTTCAAAAAGTTCTCTCAGCACTGTCAGTGATCAGAAACTTACTCTGCACTACATTGTTAACCAGGTAAACAGTTAAACAACATCTCACCACCCCAAAACTAAACCAGTCAAGTAAAGCATACGCTCTATGAACAAATTTCACCAAATTTCATAAATGCGAGCCCAATTAGGGAAAGAAAAAAAATGCTTTAGACGAGCCCCCAAATTGTTACGTTCCCATTTTTAGATTTCTAGGGGAGAAAGGGAAGTAACGTTTTTAAAGAATATTTAATAGAAACAAAGAAGGTTTAAATGTTCTCAGTCCCAGCACTCACTACACAATATAAGATTTAAATAGATTTATTTACAATAAATGAGTGAAAACATAAATACAGTGCCAAAGGAACAAACAAAACACAATCCAACATAACAAGGGAAACATGTTCAAGAGCGGGTGCGGCCAAAACAAAAAAAACAAAAGATTACTAACTAGTGGTATAGGCTCTAAGTAACCTGCACAAAATAAATACAAATAAACAACAACACGCTTACCTTATTTCACTACTAACAAAAACAGGAGAGAATGAGAACAAAAGAAAAATGGCCCCCGTCTCCCTACTGCTTTAACATAGCAGGAAACGAAACTTAAAAGCTGGGCACACAGCCACAACACATTTAAGTTTGGTTTTAAGTTTAAGCTTAACACATAAAAGCTGCACACTACAGCAATGACACCAATTTAAGCTTAAAACACAACAAGAGCAACACTCTGGGACTGGCAACATCAGAACCCTCTCATGCTCCTGGGAGAAGGAATCTCTCTCTGGACCTCTCTCCTGTTCTGCTTAAATACTGGCTCCTCCTGACAATGATGAGCAGCTGGTAGGTCCAATCACCTAGATTAGGACAGGGAGGAGCACAGGAAATAGGGCAGAACACACATCACAAAAAACTACAATTGCCAGCAGGCTGTTGGGTCCATTGGCAAGAACACAGTACATCAACAAATGACACAAACACCATAATTATAAAACATACACATACGTCCTGGGACGTAACACAATCAAATGCAACGCCGATGCACAGACCCAAGGACTGGTGAGGTATACTGGCAAGTGTTGATCCCGGAGCAGGAAGCACGAGGGTTATGTCAACAATATCATGAGAACTTGGGCCATCAGGGAGCAGAGAAGGTCTGGTCAGTTCTGAGGAGACGGTTCTATTGGCCCAGCATGCTGAAGAGGGTGGAGACTTGGACGGCGGCCTGTCCTCGTTGTCTCCGGCAGAAGCCTGGACCTGAGGTAAGAGCTCCCCTGGCGCTTTGAGGTATTGGGAATAGACTATCTGTCTCTGGGAAGACCCGGGGACCCTTTCCCGTATATCTTAGTCATGACTGACCTCTTCTCTAAGTATGCCTTCGCAGTACCCACCAAGGACCAGTCTGCAACCACTACTGCCAAAGCCCTGTACAGTGCCGTGATCCAGGTAGTGGGGTGCCCAGAAAGGATCCTCTCTGACCGTGGGGGTGCCTTTCAGTCAGCTGTAATGGAACAATTGTGCCAGTTGTATGGATGTAAACAGTCCCGAACCACCCCTTACCATCCTCAAGGTAACGGTGCATGCGAGAGATTTAATCAAACTTTGCTGTCTCTCCTTAGTTCTCTTTCGGAAGCCGATCAGAACCACTGGCCACAGAGTCTCCCTGCATTACTGCAGGCTTATAATAACTCCGCCCATGGCTCCACTGGTATGACCCCTCATTTTGTTGTTTTCGGTCGACATGCACGCCTCCCAGTAGACTGGGTCGTGTCCTCATCCCCTGCCATACCAAGATATTCTTTGTCGGACTGGGTGAAGCACCACTACAGAACTCTGACACAAGCCTACAACGTGGTGAAGGCAAATGCCGAGAGGCAGCAACAAAAGGACCAGCAAAGGTATAACCGCCGGGCTAAAGTGGATACGCTTCTGCTAGGGGAACGAGTCCTTCTAAGGAATTTCCGCAGGCGTGCAAAGGGCAAGCTGGCACCGCGTTGGGGTCCGGATGTTTGGGTGGTGGTAGCCCGACCTCGAGCCGATCGACCGGTCTATGTAATTCATCCAGAAGGTCATGAAGGCCCCCCTAAGACCATTCACCGCAATAACCTGCGCTGTTGCCCCGTTAACATGCCAAGAGAGGAGCCCTCAGAAGAGGAACCATCTACAAGCCGACCACGGGGCATGTCCTGGTATCCGATCATGGTCACTCCACTCATCCATCAGCAACAGCTTACTGGCCGTATGCCCACCACCACCACCACTTCAGTTATACCAAATACAGAGAGAGATCTGCTGACTGCAGCTAGTGGAGTAGACCCAACACCACAGAACCCAAGCCTGCTGAACGAAGAACTGATGGGTGAATCGGAGCGAATAATATCACCTGAAACCGTGCCCTGTCTGCTAAGCCTCCCTGTGAGTCCAACAAGTGGGGCAGTAAGGCGGTCACAAAGATCCACCAGGGGGCAGCCCCCAACCAGGTATGGGCACATATAGATAATGTCGGGACGACCATTAGAAAAGTGGTGGGGAAATGTCATAGGTTGACTCAGTATTTTTGTTTGTTTTTAATCAGAGACATTTGGGCCTTATTGTGTGCAGTGTTATGTGTGATGGTGTTTACTGTGTGCATTAATATATTGGCACTCTGAATTGTAGTGGTTATGTACTGTGCATCAAATTTGTAGTGGGTTTTATTTCTTAATTTGCCCTGCTTGGCCCTTTTTAGACATTTATTCATGGATAAACCTGGCAACCTGTTTCCTGTTTTATTACTATGCCCATATTTGGACTGTGCTTCCTCCCCTGCTAATGCAACTTAATTAATTCATAAGTACTTGCCACCATGCTCCACCTTCCTGCCCATATTTGGATGACACTTCCTGTGACTGAGTAACTTTATTGTTGCATCTGCATTGGCTGCTGATAATGGCAATTAGCGACTATATTGTCTATATTGCCGGCCATGCTTAGTTTGAACGAGATAAAAACTGGTTCTCTGGAACAGAGTGTGCACTGGTGACTGCTGATCTGCTGCCAGTTTGTGTTGAGTGCACTTTCCTGCTCTGCACATGAAGCCCAAGTTCCCAGGCATCTTTGGTTGACCACCGGTATACTGCAGCTGGATTCCCACAATGCTCTCTAAAGCCTCAAACCTTTCTCAACGCTCTCTAATGTTGCCTAAAGGGCCGTAATTATATTTTATTACCACATATTGTGAATGGGGGTCCATTTTCTGTGGTGTTGGTGTTCATGATGATCACTTGTTTTTAGCCTCAGCAATACCCTGATGGTTCCAGTGGCTGGCATTGTCCCGAAGACTGTGGCTATCCTCGATCCTCCCCCAACACTCTCTAACCCTCGAACCTTCCTCAACGCTCTCTAATGCTGCCTGAAGGGCCGTAATTATATTTTATTGTACTACAGTGTAAGTGTGACCTGCTATCTGTGACGTTAGTGGTCATTCTTGGTGCTCTCTTCTAGCCTCTGGATTATCCATCTTGGGCTCCTGGGCCCAGTGTTGCTGTGAAGACTGTCTCGGTGACACCGGGATCTCCCACAGCATTTGCAGTTTGTTGCTGAGAGTGCCATAACTTTCTCCTGTGGGTCGGACGACTGCCGTGATCTTCTGGACGTGTCTGCTTGACTTCTTTTGGAGGGAGGACCGTTGGAGCGACCTGCTGCGAAGTCATCGAACTTTAACCTCTTCCCAAACGGCTTCAGAGACATCATTGTAGTTGACTTTTTTTCCTTTAAGTAACACTGTTTCTAGTAGTGTTTGCTGTCCCAATAAAGACTATTTATTGTACCCACACATTGACTGTCTGTTTTGTTTCTCTGGCTGGGACCTGATTTATTTTATTTAACGTTGGTCACTAGGTGACATGTTCTTCTCATTTTAGCTCCTACATCCATTTGGGCTGAAGGTCAAGACAGAACCAAACCAAACCTGGCCTGTAACCTGCCGGCTTATACGACAGACTTCACACTGACTACGTTTACATGGACAACAATACTCCGATATTAATCTGATTAAGACAATACTCTGATTAAGAGGCTACCATGTAGACAGCGATTTCTAATTACTAGGGGTGTAACGATTTGTTTTAACAACGATTCGATTCGGCTGAAATAAAACAGTCACACTGATTTACATTTTTGGCTAAAAAGTTACTGAATCGTTTCAGATCATATTGTTCTAAATGAACCAATATCGTCCTTAAATCGTATCGACAACCTCAAATCGTGATACGAATCGAATCGTTGTTAAACGAATCGTTACACCCCTACTAATTACCTTAATCTGATTAAAGTCATAATCTAACTAAACTTAAATCGGATTAAGACATGTGGAGTATGCCAACTTTAGTCGCATTATCGGAGAGCATTATAGAAATGTACACACCTTAATCTAACTATTAATGTTGTGTCAGAGATTTTGCAGCATTTTGTGACAGGACACATAACATTACGCACAACAGGGAAGTGTAGAGGGGAGGCTTTATGGGTTCGAGCCTCTGCCCTTTTTGAAAATTAATCAAAAGTTCCCCTCTCAACAATCATTGATAATAATGTGGCCAATAAAACAGAATTGGAATTATAATTAATATAACAACGTCTACAAACCAGTAACAAATGGCGGAAAAGTCCTGTTTATCTTTTACGTATCTGTCAGTCTGAAATGTCGTTGCCATAACGCGTTGCAATGGGCGATGTGTGTTTTACTTGACTGTTCATTCTGAACACTGCGTCCTCTCTCTATATATTTTTTATTTATTTTTGTTGTAATTATTACGCTCATTGTAAAAGTAAAATACTATAAGTTTGTATCTGTAATCGCGAACTAGATGGGTCATTCAGTGAACGCTTGTGGCTCGACGGCAGGAAAAAACAATCCAAACAGTCATGATTTTTAAACCTTTTTCATCATTAATCAAAGCTATTATTCTAAATGTATCCTGTCAATAAGGAGGAAAGAGGGGCAGTGTCTCTTCAAAAAACAGAGAGACAATACATAATATTACAAAAATAAATCAACATAAATGTATATAAAACATTATGAAAACTAGGGGTGTAACGATTCGTTTTAACAACGATTCGATTCGGCTGAAATAAAACAGTCACACTGATTTAAATTTTTGGCTAAAAAGTTACTGAATCGATTTCAAGTCACTGAATCGTTTCGGATCATATCGTTCTAAATGAACCAATATCGTCCTTAAATCGTATCGACAACCTCAAATTGTGATACGAATCAAATCGTTGTTAAACGAATCGTTACACCCCTAATAAAACCGCATGGTTTTTATTCTTCTTAATGTAAAGTAACACTGTCCAACAGCGACACCCGCAGGTGAAGTTACAGCGGGGTTCCTGTGCCCATAAAATTAACAGACCTGCCAAAATCACGCTATGATTGGATGTTGGAGAACATAGCGTGGAATGGGGACGTAATGACATGCCATAATCGATCTATGTTCTATCACATGTAAAACGGGAACATGAACGGAGTACTCTAAAAGCAACTCATGTAAACATCTTAATCAGAATATTGTCTTATTTAGAATAAGGTCAATAATTAGATTACTGCTGTCCATGTAAACATAGTCACTGACAGCTGCTGGCATGGATGCTGCATCACATGTTTTTGAACACTTTTCCACCTAGAATTTAAAATTGTGGAGTATTCGTCCCCCACCAGGAGACTTTATGTCTTCATCTATTGTGGGTGGATATCATCTCGGTTACGTATGTAACCCTCGTTCCCTACGTCGGAACTAGACCAACAAATTGGAATCTGACCTCAGAGACCTATTCACTTCAAATGTATAAAAACGAGCCAATCAGAGATTGGCATGTGATCCGCACATTCCACGCTCCGCCCCGCAGCGCTGGTATAAATAGGAAGTGGAATGGCAGATCAATGCTTTTTTCTGCTGAGGAGCCGAATTAGTGACTGGGCTCCTAGCGGAAGCACAGCACCTGGCGACGGGACGTACGTCTCCGTTCCCTCCTTCAGGGAACGAGGGTTACATACGTAACCAAGACATTCCCTTTCAGTCAGTCACGTTTGACGAACGTTGGAACTAGGCCGACGAATTGGGATCCCTCTGGAACACGCCAGGATGCTGGCCCTTCCAGCGTCCTGCTTGAGCGCACTGGACCGTCTAGTATGGTACGGAAGTCAGGGCTCCAAGCAGGGAGGTCAGTCACTGCTGTTTCTGCGAGACCCACTCAGAGTGACTACTGAACGCTGGGAAAGCGTGCCCGTCTCGGAAGAAGGTACGCTGCGGGGCCACGTCCTTCAGGGAAGGCTTGGTGGCGGAATACACATAAGGACTAACCTGGCAGGGTAGTGCAACATATGGCAGTCTCTGGAGTGGTTCCAACCTAATTGTAGGGGGGAAAGAACACGCCCAGAGATGACAGAGCGAGCTCTGTCAAGGGAAAGACACAGAGCTAGCTGTTAGGGTAGCTGGTACCGTAGAAAATACACATATGGGGTTGCCGTGAGGGAACGGAGCCTATAACGGAGGCTATAGAATCTAGCGAATGTGTTAGGTGTCGCCCAGAAGGGCAGCTCTACAAATGTTTGTCAGCGAGGCGCCTTGAGCCAGTGCCCAGGAGGATGCTACACTCCTAGTGGAGTGAGCTCGCAACTCGAACGGGCAAGGCACGTCTTGGGACTGGTAAGCCAAGACTACAGCTTCCACTATCCAGTGGGCTAACCTCTGCTTGGAGACAGCCTTTCCCTTCTGCTGGCCTCCGTAACAGACGCAGAGTTGCTCTGAGGTACAAAAGCTTTGGGTTTGGTCAATATAAGCATGAAGAGCGCGGACCGGACACAGCAAAGCCAGGGCTGGGTCTGCCTCCTCCGAAGGCAGCGCTTGCAGGTTCACCACCTGATCCCGGTGTAGCGAATTAGCTCTTAAGGGAAATATTAATTATTATTCATAACTCATTATGATTAATTATGAATATTTGAATAATTTAAATAGATTAACTTTGAGTAGCTACATTAATATTGCAATCAATCAATCAATCAGTTCATTTGTGAACATTTAGTATTGATTATTACTTAATTCTAAGAAAAGGATATTTTTCATGGCTACAGAAAAAATATTCTTCCTTTGTATTTACATAGAGCGCATAACCAGATCGATCATTTAAGGGACAATTTGTTTGCAGGCAGGGAGTCAGAACCAAACATATTGTGCACAAACGTTAATATCTATAAATCACGAACGAGACATGAAACACATACATACACAAAACATACATAGCAAGAGTTAAAGTGCGGGTTACATTTAACATATTACATTTAACATATTTGTTAAACATATCCACGTTGTGGAACAAATGCAACAAACACACACTGCATTCTCTGAATAAGTGACATACATGGAAGTGTAAGTCGTGAAGTGAGCATTAATTTGATAGGAGACATGACATATATGAGGTGAACAACTTACTGAAACCAGTAAGTTGTTAAGACAAAGACAAAAAAATGCAAAATACCATACAGAAGAAACATTTTACAAGACAGTTATGTATTTACATACAATGTCCTGGTGTACATGTTCATTTATAGATGGTTTGTCTATAATTTGAGGCAAAAGCGTGTGTTTTACAAGCTTTGTGTCTTTAACTCTGGACTTTTCATGTGGCCAAATTCTTTTGGGCCACAAAACGTCTTATCAGATAGTTTCCAGGGTAACGGAGAATCTTTCTCTGTTGTGTTGGGGGAAGGTCTGTTACTAAGCACAAAGCATTTAAAACATATTTGTTAAATGTAACTGGCGATTGTGTGTTTGATTCGCCTGAGTCGCTACACCAGAAGGGAGTGGTGGGAACCTTGGGCACGTATCCGGGCCGGGGTCTCAGGATAATGTGAGAGTAACCAGGCCTGAATTCTAGGCACAATTCGCTGACCGAAAGTGCGTGCAGGTCCCCTACCCTCTTGATAGAGGCCAATGCAGTCAGGAGCACTGTCTTCATTGACAAAATTTTAATCTCAATTGACTCCAAAGGCTCAAAGGGAGGGCTCTGAAGTGCTCTGAAGTACTCTGAGCACTAGAGCTAAGTCCCAAGAGGGTATCGAGGTTGGGCGAGGAGGATTTAGTCTCCTTGCACCTCTGAGGAACCTGGCGATTAGGTCGTGCTTCCCCACGGACTTACCTTCAACTGCGTCGTAGTACAGTGCTATTGCGGTGACATACACTTTGAGGGTGGAGGGAGACAGCTTTCGCTCCAACCCGTCTTGCAGGAAGGAAAGCACGACACCAATCGAACACCTTCAGGGGGCCTTCCCGGCGGGAAGAACACCACTCAATGAACAGGTTCCACTTCAGTGCATAGAGGCACCTTGTAGAGGGAGCTCTACCTGAAGAGATGGTATCGACAACTGCTTGTGGTAGTCCATCTAGAAACTCCGTTTCCCGTCCGGGGACCAGACAGGAAGATTCCAGAGGTCTGGACGCGGGTGCCATAGGATGCCCCGTCCCTGAGAAAGAAGGTCCAAGGAGGGGCTGTCGCGAGGACAGTAAGTTCTGGAAACCAGATCCGGTTGGGCCAGTAAGGCGCAACTAACAAGACCTGCTCCTCGTCCTCCCTGACTTTTCACAAAGTCTGTGCAAGAAGGCTCACTTGGGGAAAAGCATACTTGCATAGGCCCTGGGGCCAGCTGTGCGCCAGTGCATCTGTGCCGAGGGTACCCCCGTTAAGGGAATAGTGCCACTGGCAATGGGTTGAGTCCGGAGAGGCAAAAGGTCTACCTGTGCGGCTCCGAACTGGTCCCATATCAGCTGGACCGCCTGGGGGTGGGGTCGCCACTCTCCCGGAGGTGCTGTCTGCCGAGAGAGCTCGTCGACTTTCTGGCTTCGGACTCCACAGGAGCAGGTGGTAGTCGAATTGGAACATGGGACGGGAGCGTAGACCACCCTGACGGTTGATGTACGCAATGGCCGCCATGCTGTCCGTACGGACCAGTACATGTTTGCCACGTAGCAGCCCCTTGAGGCGGCGTAGTGCCAAATGTACTGCTAGCAACTCGAGGCAATTAATATGCCAGTGCAGTTGCGGTTCCGTCCACAGACCCGCAACTGCATGCCCGTGGTAGATGGTAAATGGACTGCATTTATATAGCGCTTTCAACAGACCCTATGGCCATCCAAAGCGCTTTACATATTGCCTCATATTCACCCATTCATACACCGACGGCGGTGTCAGCCATGTAAGGCTCATCCAGCTCATCGGGAGCAGCTGGGGTTAGGTGTCTTGCTCAAGGACACCTCGACACTTGGTCAGGTGGAACCGGGGATCGAACCACCAACCTTCCGGTTTGTAGACAACCTACATGAACCACTGAGCCACTGCCGCCTAGATGCATCCGTGCATAACACAGCATGCCTGGACACTTGCTCTAAGGGCACCCCGGCCTGGAGAAATGTTGTATCTGACCAAGGACTGAAAGTCTGGAAGCCAGAAAGTTGAAAGTTCCATGAAAGTTCCATGAAGCCAGTGTTGGAGCGGTCTCATATGAAGCAATCCAAGCGGTGTCACCACGGCTGCAGATGCCATATGCCGCAGGAGCCTCTGAAAAAGTTTCAGTGGGACCGCTGTCCTGCCCTTGAATGTATTCAAGCAGTTCAACACCGACCTGACTCGCTCCTCCGTGAGGCGCGCAGTCTGGCTGACCGAATCCAGCTCCATACCGAGGTAAGAGATTCTCTGAGTAGAACAGAGCTTGCTCTTCTCTCGGTTGACCCGAAGGCCCAACAGGCTGAGGTGACTGAGCACCAGGTCCAGGATTGGCCGTAGCCCACCCTCTTTTTTGGGCACGATGAAGTAGGGACTGTAGAACCCTGTCTTCATCTTGGCTGGAGGAACCGGCTCGATCGCATCCTTCCCCAGTAGGACCTCGATCTCTGACCGCACGACTTGGGTGTCGCTGCTTCGCACTGAGATGAAGAGGACGCCTTTGTACTCTGGTGGCAGGTGGGTGAACTGAATCGCATAGCTGAGTCTGATGGTACGGATGAGCCAACGGGGCGGTCGAGGGAGCTGTAGCCACGCTCCCAGGGACCATACCAGCGGGATCAGTGGCACCACAGACATGCCCGGGGTGGGGCAGTACAACGGAGTGCTCTGGCCCGACTCGGGAGGCGGCTCGAAGTGTCACGGGTGTCCTCCTGGTGCGGGCAGGGAGTTGGATAGAAGGCCCAGAGGCATCCTCAAAGCCCACTCGGCTGCCTGCTGCCCGGAGGCAGAGAGGTGGGATGCTCAGACCCAGAATAAATATGATTTAAGGCCAATTATTTAAGATAAAGTTGAAAACTCGCTCATTTAAGAACATGTATTATTACACAGACAGAGCTAGAAAATAATGTAGAAGTGTTTAAAATGCAATGCCTAGTTCAGTTGAAACGCCCTCTTTGGCTTGTTGTTGATGCAGTTAACTGAATGTATGAGGCAATCTGACTGTTTAAATAAAAGCACTGACATAAAAATGTGCTGTTTATCTCTTAATCAGTGTAGGGCCATTCACAGGTCGCGGTTTTGCGGTTAAAATGCGTTATGCAAGTCTAGAGATGAGATTTTTTCATCTTGAGTGCCTAAGCCGTGTCATGCACGATACTATGCAAACGTATGGAAGAGAAACAGTCAAACGGTCTGGTAATGTTAATTAAAAACGAAAAGAAAAGTAGCGCAATTAAGGTAGCATTCATTGCTATATTAACATGTAAGCTTACATTCTGTTTTCTTTCCTAATTATAACTGGACAGTAGAAAAGTGAAAATGTTTATCTAAAGTGAAAGTAATGTGAAGATTGTCACTGTACCCGTCTCCCTCTCTCCTCGCAACAGGAGCTACGTCACTCAAATCGATCTCTATGGCAATGGTGCTCAGGCAAGCACACATGCAGTGAATGCACGAAGCACGTAAACAGATCAAAACTTCACACACAGGCAAACACGACTTGGGTAAGGCACGAAAGCGCGTTCCTATAGTCTAGTAATGTAGTGTAGTTAACAATATTTTTAGTGTAATGCTTTACTTTACTTTGTTACTCAAAAAAGTAATATCGTTACTGCAATTCGTTACTTTGTAACTCGTTACCCCCAACACTCATTCTAGGGCACATTAAAAAAAGTTAGTAAGTTCATAGAGGACAAAAATGTCCATGTCGTAAAATTGTCATAAAAAAAAATTATCTTGGGAGCACAGACTTCAGTTTGGTCTCATTTTAAAGAAGGCCCTTGGCAGATTATTGTTGAAGTCAAAAAAAGTGAAACCAAAAAAAGTTATAGAAATTTAAGTTCATGAAAATGATTTATGAATAATATTTTATAAAACAATATATATATATATATATATATATATATATATATATATATATATATATATATATATATATATATATATATATATATATATATATATATATATTAGGGCCGGGACTCGATTAAAAAAATAATCTAATTAATTAGATGCTTTGTAATTAATTAATCGAAATTAATCGCATTTTAATTGCATATAAATATTTGACCTGAGAACAATGAGAAGTATTTTTTCACATGTATTTTTAGTATACCATTGAATAATGACTGAATACTGCTAATGACTAATGACTGCTTAATCAACAAAATATTGTTTATTTATTTCAGCCCAGCAGACCAGCGCAATGTTTGCCATTAAGTTTAGCAAAAGCATATTTGTGATATTTGAGGCTCGATGTGCTGCGGTGATACACAAATTCCTTGTTGTATAGCTTGCACACAACCATGCTCTTGACGACGCTTCCATTCTTTCGTTTTTTAAAACAAAATTTCCCATCCATAATCGGTCCGTCGAAACTCATTCATTGAAAAACGTTCCGCGGTGCAAAAATAAGTGTGGTTAATTTTTTTTTTTTTTTTTGCGTAATTAATCAACGCGTTAAAGTCACGTAATTAATTAATCTTAATTAACGCGTTAAAGTCCCGGCCCTAATATATATATATATATATATATATATATATATATAAAAGCTGTTTCAAATTTGAGGTTGATATCTCAAAAAATGAGCTGTCAGTAAGATTTGTTTTTGTGCGCAGCGCCAACTTTTCCCCATTAGATGCCAGCAAAAATCCACTGGTGCACAGCAGTTGGATTTGTGATTTGCAGTTGAGTTTTTCTCTCATATAATACAAGCACACACATGCATACCTACACACAATTTTTTATTACATACATACACACCACACTCTGACATCCTTACCAACACGCCCACACAGTTATAGCTGCATAATTTACAAAATTGGCTTTATAATATGCATTTCTGGTCTGGGAGCTCCTATTAGCTTTGAGATTAAAGAGAACAGGCCAATGGCCATTGGCATGCATGTTTTGCATACCGCACCGCACCCCACCCCGCGGCGCGGGTATGAAGTGGAAGCGATCGCCACGCACTATTGTAATTCACTTCGGAGCCGAACTGCGTTAAGACCAAAGACAATACAGCGCTTTATCAGCAGACAGAGAGAGAGACGTTATTTTGGCGTGACAGCACACAACAGCAAGACCGCGAGCTCACAGCTGATTAAATCAACTGCTGTTTTCACAGCAAAAAACACTGAGTGCAAGACACAGGCTGCACTATTGGCACTTATGGCCATGCACAAGGGTAGGCCTGACCCAGAGCTCCTCCGGGAACTCTGGACGGCGACGGACCTTGCCCTCCAGGCGACGAAAGTCACCGCCCATTCCATTGGCCAGGCGATGTCCACCTTGGTGGTCCAGGAACAACATCTCTGGATCAACCTGGCCGACATGAGGGAGAACGATAAGTATCGGTTTCTGGACTCCCCCATTTCTCCGGCTGGGTTTTTTGGCGACGCGGTCGAGAGTTTCGCCCAACAATTCTCGGCCACCCAGAAGCAGAGGGAGGCCATCAAGCACATCCTGCCCCGGCGGCCAGCGGCCGCGCCCACTCCGTCTGCAGGACCTCCGCTTGCCCAACACTGAGGATGTCCACCTGCAGCCGACCCCACTCCTGCCCCAGCCCAGCAGCAACAAAACATTGCGCCGTGGGCGTGGAGCTGGCCGTGGGAAGGACGTCCACCCCGCTCAGGCCGCTGCCAAGCCAGGTGGCAAGTGCCGGCCGAAGAGACCCTGAAAAAGCCAGAGATGGAGGAAACTGCTCTTCAGGAGATGGCAGCAGCACCACTCCTTCCCCCGGAGGAGGGCCGGGGGAGAATCCTTCCATTTGTTTCTGTTCCGCCGCTGGCTCCAGGGCCAGCGGTACCCACATTGTCAGAGAAAGAGCAATTTCCAAAATTCTCTGGGTGCCAAGAGAGCGCGTCTGTCGATGAACGATGTGCAGATGCCTCGTCATCCTCAGACACCTCTCTGTTCGCCAGCTGGGTAACTCTCATGTAATCCTGAGACCCTGACCTGGATACGTACCCAGGGTTCCCACCACCCCCTTCAGGAATCAGGTGGTGAACCTGCAAGTGCTGCCTTTGGAGGAGGCAGACCCAGCCCTGGCTTTTCTCTGTCCCGTCCGTGCCCTGCGGACTTATGTAGACAGAACGCAAAGCTTTAGGACCTCAGAGTAGCTCTTCGTCTGTTATGTAGGACATTCATTGCGAAAACACTTGAAAGAGTTGTTTTCAACCAGATCTCATCTTTCCTCTCACAGTCTAATCAACTGGACGTAAACCAGTCAGGCTTCAAAAAGGGCCACTCAACTGAGACGGCATTACTGTCAGTTACTGAAGCCCTGCGGCTGGCTAAAGCTGCATCCAAATCATCAGTCCTCATCCTCCTTGATCTGTCTGCTGCCTTTGACACTGTGAATCATCAGATTCTTCTGTCCACCCTCTCATCACTGGGCATCACAGGGACTCCACTCCACTGGTTTGAGTCCTATCTCACAGGTAGGTCTTTTAAGGTTGCCTGGAGAGGAGAGGTATCCAAAACACATCAACTGACCACGGGGGTTCCTCAGGGCTCAGTGCTTGGACCTCTCCTCTTCTCCATTTACACCACATCATTGGGAGCCATCATTCAGGCACATGGTCTCTCATATCATTGCTATGCTGATGACACACAGCTCTACCTCTCATTTCATCCAGATGATCCCACAGTAGCTGCACGAATCTCAAGCTGTCTGGCGGACATCTCGGCATGGATGAAAAAACATCACCTGCAGCTCAATCTAGCAAAGACTGAGCTGCTTGTTTTCCCTGCTAACCCCGCCATACAACACGATTTTACCATCCAGCTAGGTTCATCTCTGATTACTCCTTCGGGGTCGGTCAGAAATCTTGGAGTAATCTTTGATGACCAGCTGTCCTTCAAAGACCACATCTCGAAGACGGCTCGGTCATGCAGGTTTGCATTGCGCAATATCAGGAAAATCAGACCGTTCCTTACGGAGCATGCAACACAGCTTCTTGTCCAAGCCCTGGTCATTTCTAGACTTGACTATTGCAATGCGCTTCTGGCTGGACTTCCATCTTGTGCAATCAAACCGCTGCAAATTATCCAGAACGCTGCAGCACGTCTTGTATTCAATGAGCCCAAAAGGGCTCATGTCACACCTCTATTCATCTCTCTGCATTGGCTACCACTCGCTGCCCGGATCAAATTCAAAGCCCTGACTCTTGCTCATGGATCTTCCACAAGCGCAGCACCCGCATACTTCGACTCACTCCTACGCGTCTACACACCCACCAGAAGCCTTCGCTCAGCTAATGAGCGAAGGCTTGTGGTACCATCACAGAGAGGCATGAAATCCCTCTCTCGAACTTTTTCTTTCATTGTTCCGGGTTGGTGGAACGATCTTCCGTCCTCCATACGCACAACAGAATCACTCACTTCATTCAAAAGACAGGTAAAAACTCATCTCTTCCATGAGCACTTAATCTTACATAAAAAAATAAATAAATAAAAAAATAATTTTTTCTCCTCTATTTCTCCTTTCTTCTTTCCTTTTCTGGTCTTTGCTACTCTAAGCAGTGTACAAATCTTAGTATTTAGGGCACTTTTTGTGTTTCGTTGCCTCTTCTTGACGGATCGCTTCCTGTTCTCCTGAGTTGTAAGTCGCTTTGGATAAAAGCGTCTGCTAAATGCGTAAATGTAAATGTAAATGTAGGACAGTAGAAAGGGAAGGCTGTCTACAAGCAGAGGATAGCCCACTGGATAGTGGATGCCATCATCTTGGCGTATGAATCCCAAGACGTGCCCTGCCCACTCGGGGATAGAGCGGGGTTAGAGCCCACTCCACCAGGGGTGTGGGCAAGGGTGTGGCCTCTTGACCGACTGAAAGGGAACGTCTCGGTTACGTATGGTAACCCTCGTTCCCTGAAGAAGGGGACGGAGACGTACGTCCCGTCACCACAGTTGCTGTACCATCACTGCAGGTCGAGTCGCTAGTTCGGCTCCTCAGTGAAAAACAATAGTGCGCGGCGATCACTTCCGCTTTATACCCACGTCACGGGGCGGGGTGCGGTATGCAAAACACGCATGCCAATGGCCATTGGCCTGTTCTCTTTAATCTCGAAGCTGATAGGGGCTCCCGGAAGTGATCCCAATTCGTCGGTGACGTCCGACGTACGTCTCCGTTCCCTCATTCAGGGAACGAGGGTTACCATAGGTAACCGAGACGTTTAGATGTTGTTTTATTGAAAACCATTATGGTGATCAGTGTTTCATTTAGTTGGGCAGGTTGTCTCTTGGCTTTATATGTGAGTTTGTGGTTTTTGTTACAGTGTTAACAAAACACATAATCTGTTCGAGTCAAAATAAGCCATAAACAAAAATTGTCATGAAGAAAAATGTTTGACTGAAGTCATCACTGACTAAAGCTATTAAGTAATTTCTTACATTAAGTAAGTAATATTCACCAACAATAGTTTCTTGCCACAGATTGAAAATTCTCTATTTAGATTTTTAAAAACATTCTAGGGAAAAAAAAGTTTATATGCACACAGATATCAAGAATCTCTGTATGAATCTCAACAATGGTGACATACTTAATGCTGCAATGCATACTGGGAGCCATGAATTTTATACTGTGCTGGCTTAGTAGGGCTGGAGCTAAACTCTACAGGACATCAGCTCTCTAGGACCGAACATACCTACCCCTGACTTAAGAGGTTCACAAATTTACCCTTAAGGGTACCACCGTAGTGACAGCCACTTGGACCTTAAAAGATACAATGTTGTACTCTTTTTTGAGAGTGTAGAGATTTCAATAATCACAATATCATATAATTTCAAAAAGGTTTAAACTTTTCCAACACCAATGAGTACTATTTGGAAAAAGAACCAGCTCTCATTCTACATGTAAGAGAGTTAACCTTAGCTCAAATAAGATGGGAAACATCACCACAAAATAAAAACAACATAAGTAATGTCTTTCACTTTTGTTATTACCGTATCAGGTGATTTTAAGAATGCAAAACATTTTCACATTACAAACTATAAATACACGCACAGTTGGCAGAGAGCATTCATATGCAGCTTATTGAAGATAAAGAGACGGACGTCTTGCATACTCAGGTTTGATTTTTTATTACTTTAAAGCTAAGTGTGTGTGTGCGTGTGTGTGGGCTTGATTCTGTGACATATCAGGACACAAATGTATTTAATGAAATGGGTATGACATAGGTACATAGGTATTACAGGAGAGGGTGATTTATGAGGACATTTCCTCATGTCCCCACTTTTCAAAAGGTTTTTTTTTTTTTTGAGAAAGTAAAAATGCAGAATGTTTCCAGTGTTGGGTTGGTTTAGGGGCAGGGGCAGTGTAGGGCAATAGAAAATATGGTTTGTACAGTATAAAAACCATTACGCCTATGGAATGTCCCCACAATTCAAAAAAACTGTGTGTTTGTTTTCTATCCCAATGAAGACTTCAACCTGAATGCATGAGGTCACTGTAGGGCCCTAAATAGATGTTCCATGAGGAAACACATTTATAAATCATACAAGGTTTATCTATTTATTTATTTTGATGGTTAGGTTTAGGGTGTGGGTTAGTGTAAGCTTTAAGGGGAGATAATATGCAGTTAGCACATAAAAAAATGTCTACACTGTAAATTCCTGTGTTTAATCACTGAAGGAAAGAAAAACACAAGAACTACAACTGACTTTAGCCACAGCCTTGGTATTAATCAACTGTAAGTACATTTAGACTTTTAGACATTTAGACTAGCTAGTGTTAATTTCGTCAGACGAGACGGAGACAAAATATGCTTTTATAGTTCAGACTGCACGATTTTCAAACTCGTTGGGCAACTGCTCTATTCACACTGCATGACTATCTGGGGTAGCATCCAGTCACTGCTGTTTTCATACTGACCAATGGATCGGAGAAAGAGGAGTTCACACTGCATGACTATGCAGGAGGAACAATCGCCGACAACTTTCTCTCTCCGGTGTGCAAACTACGTTTCCCAACTACACGCACGATAGGACATGTAAATACTGCGAGATCACACGAGCGTCAGACCGGAGTTCTTGCGCGAGACTCGGAATTGTTATTAAAAATGATAAACTGCACAATGTTTGCTCCAAATTGTCTGTGCTCTGATTTGTGGAGAAAAAATATTATGGCAGAGGAAATTGTTGGAGAGACAGAGGGAGCAAGGATTGTGTTCTGCAAAGAGAGTTTGAGGTAAATAATAATTTTGTAATGTGCTGCTGCTGCGGATGGATGGTCAAATGTTTGGGCTTTGTTTCTGTTTGATAGAATTGGACATATATCTATTAAAATACTGATATTCTGGTCTATATCCCTGAACCTCCCGCTGCCCTGCATCTCACTCTCTCATTGGCTGTCGTCATTGAAGATGTTATTTTCAGTCAGAACTCATTTCACACAGCAGAAGTTTGAATCGCTGACAGGTCCAGATATTTAGCATGCCAAATATCTCACAGGCGTCGGCGACTCATCTGCGATTCTCTCTGATCGCGTCTTTGATAATTCACACTGCATGATTGTCAAGCAGGTGCACAAGCAAAGATTTGCCTATGATTTCGGGCATTTGTCTGCAATTTCACAAAACCTGTCGACGAGTCAAAATCTGGGTTAAAATCGGGCAGTGTGAACTAGGCTTCAGATTAGACAATGAAGAGACTCCACCAATGTCCAAAAATGCTGACTAAGACTAAATTACTTTGCATTATTTTTGACAAAAAAAGATGAGACCAAAATGTTTTGCATAAAATAAAAAGTAAGATATAATCTCTTTTCATTTTACTTTATAATCATCTCTACTTTTTCATCACGAGATAGAATATTCAGCTGTTATGCCTTGAAAATATTCTGAACGAATTTGCACTGCTGTTGCTGCCATCCTGTGGCTGCAACACGAAACTACATGGAGCAAGAAAACAGTTGCCAACTGTCACGCATTTTGCGTGAGCCACACGCTTTCAGGCTCTGTCTCACACTCTCACTCTGGCCAATTAAATCTCACGTCAAATTTGTAAAGTTTTAATACGAAATTCAAACAATAAATAGCGTTTTGGTGCACTTAATAAAGCCAGAGCCATTGAATAACAGAGTTGCGACATGCATTCATCTCCCAGTGGCGCGAGCGCAGTCACGTGGCTCATGAAGTTCTCAATAGTTACACACAAGCCAGCGCTGTCAATACATTTGAATAGACAACAGCTTCACTATACAGGTAAACAGTACAGCATAGTGCGAATTGATTATTACTTCAACCACATTTACAGTATAGTTTTATTATGGAGAGTGATTGAGATGCAACATTGTTAAAATTAATGTTATGCTCACTCATAATCATTGGTGGTCAAATGTGACCATACACCTTAACTATTTTTCAATTAAATGTTCTATATTTCAGTTAAATAATATTTAGTGTAAAGTAATATTTTATTAACATTTTGTGGAGATCTTTTGGTAGTAAAAACGTCTCCGTTACGTATGTAACCCTCGTTCCCTGAGGAGGGAACGGAGATGTAACGTCAGTGACTGTCGAATGGGGGTTTCGCTTAGAAGCCTATAATCTCCGAGACTAGAAAGCACCCAATGGCAGTGCCAATTCCATGGGCATGCGAGATTTGCATGTAGCTGGCATAACCGCATTATGTTTTACCTGCTGAGGAGCCAAATTGAACTCCTGTTCCTCCTCAGGGAACGAGGGTTACATACGTAACCGAGACGTTCCCTTTCGTTCAGTCACTCCGACGTAACGTCAGTGACTGACGAATGGGGGTCCCAATGCAATAACGCCACTCAGCTGTCTTCCAGTGCCCTGCGCAAGCGTGAGAACCCTGATGCAAGTTAGGACGGTCAAAGGCCTCTACTTAACGCAGGAATACCAAGGTACACTGGGAGGCATATTCCAGGAGGAGATATGCGCCAAGATGCCTACCCGTAGGGAGGACTTAGGAATACACGTATGACCCGGGGGGCTGCATACGGAAGATCACTGGGGTACCAGCCGCAGGTGGATTTTTAACCCCAGGGGGTGGCAAGGTTGCCAAGGAAATACACCCGCTCAGGGAGGCTTACGGTGGAAATACACATGTGGGGGTTGCCGGAGGGGAATCATGCACATGGGGCACCTGGCCGGACACGAGTGTCTGGGCTAAGGGCAGACTACTGGTATCGGCGTCGTCAGTGCTGGAGGAGCTCAGGGCTCTCGGAGAGCTCACCTGAGAAAATATCGCACGTATCCAGTCCGTGGAGTGGAATGGCGAGCAAGCGAAGACACCTGGGCCAATCCTTACCGGCCAATAGTAGAGGCGAGTACATAGTCGGATACAGGCTCAACTCGGAGGTTATAGAACCTGGCGAATGTGTTTGGTGTCGCCCAGCCTGCAGCTCTGCAGATGTCTGTCAGCGGAGCGCCATGTGCTAAAGCCCCAGAGGAGGCCACACTCCGAGTGGAATGGGCCCTGACCCCAAGGGGATATGGACGTCCCTGCTGCTGGTAAGCCAAAACAATGGTGTCCACTATCCAGTGAGACAGCCTTTGCTTTGAGAGAGCCTTCCCTTTCAGCTTCCCACCATAACAGACAAAGAGCTGGTCTGAGGTCCTGAAACACTGCGTCCTGTCTACATAAGCGCGAAGGGCGCGTACTGGACAGAGAAATGCCAAGGCTGGGTCTGCCTCCTCCAAAGGCAGCGCTTGCAGGTTCACCACCTGGTCTCTGAACGGAGTGGTGGGAACCTTGGGCACATATCCAGGCACGCTTCGTCAACCGAAAATGCCTGCAGGTCCCCTACCCTCTTGATGGAGGCCAATGCGGTCAGGAGCGCTGTCTTCATCGACAAAAACTTAACATCTACTGACCGCAAAGGCTCAAATGGGGCCCTCTGCAGAGCACTTAGAACTACTGAGAGGGCCAAGGGTCCCAAGAGGGCACAAGAGGAGCACGAGGAGGATGTAGTCTCCTCGCACCCCTCAGGAACCTGATGACCAGGTCATGCTTACTTACCGTTTTACCATCCAAGAGGTCATGATAAGCGGCGATAAGGGCCACATAAACCTTCAGGGTGGATGGAGACAGCCTTCGATCCAACCCTTCTTGGAGGAAAGAGAGCACAGACCCGATCGGGCATTTCCAGGGGTCTTCTTGGCGAGAAGAGCACCAATTGACGAAGAGGTTCCACTTCAACGCATAGGCCTGTCTCTTGGACTCGGCCCGAGCGGAAGTGATGGTAGCCACCACCGTAGGTGGTAGGGTACTCAAACCTGCCGCGTCCTGTCCAGGAGCCACACGTGGAGGTTCCACTGATCGGGACGCGGGTGCCACAGGGTGCCCCGTCTCTGAGAGAGGAGATCCTGTCTCAGAGGAATCGGCCAGGGAGGGGCTGTCACAAGGAGAACTAGTTCTGGGAACCAGGTCCGGCCGTGCCAGTACGGGGCGACCAAAGTGACCTGCTCCTTGTCCTCCCTGACCTTGCACAGAACACGTGCAAGAAGGCTCACTGGGAGAAACGCATACTTGCGTAGGCCCTGCGGCCAGCTGTGTGCCAGTGCATCCGTGCCGAGCGTGCCCTCGGTCAGGGAATAGTACAGGCTGCAATGGGACGAGTCGTGGGAGGCAAACAGATCTACCTGTGCGTCCCCGAACTGATCCCCGATCAGCTGGACCGACTGGGGATGGAGTCTCCATTCCCCAGGGACTGACTGAAACCGTGAGAGCTCGTCGGCTGCACGGTTCAGGATCCCCGGGATATGGACAGCTCGAAGGGACCTCAGGCGCTTCTGACTCCATAAAACGAGATGGCGGGCGAGTTGAGACATTCAATCCGCAATCCGAGCGGCGTCACCGCGGCTGCAGATGCCATATGCCCCAGGAGCCTCTGAAACAGTTTCAGTGGAAACGCGCTCTTGCTCTCTATCTGATGGAGGCAAGTCAGCAGTGACTGCGCACGCACGCCGGTAAGCTGCGCACAGATGGCGACCGAGTCGATCTCCATACCGAGAAAAGAGATCCTCTGCACTGGGCAGAGTTTGCTCTTCTCCCAGTTGACCCGAAGGCCCAGACAAGCTAAATGGTGGAGAACCAGATCTCTGTGTTCGCACACCCGGTCCCGAGAGTGGCCCAGTATGAGCCAGTCGTCGAGATAGTTCAGGATGCGAACCCCTTGTTGCCTGAGCAGCGCAAGGGCTGCCTCGACAATCTTCGTGAAGACGCGAGGGGACAGAGCTAGCCCGAATGGTAGTACGGCATACTGATATGCCCGCCCTTCGAACGCAAACCGTAGGAATGGTCTGTGTCGCGGAAGGATGGACACATGGAAGTTTGCGTCCTTCAGGTCGATCGCTGCAAACCAGTCACATGGACGAACGCATTCGAAAAGGCGTTGCGCAGTCAACATCCTGAACGGAAGCCTGTACAGGGATCGGTTCAGGACGCGAAGGTCCAGGATCGGTCGTAACCCACCGGATTTCTTCGGTACAATGAAGTAGGGGCTGTAGAAGCCGGACTTCATCTCGGCTGGAGGGACGAGCTCGACCGCGCCCTTCGCCAGTAGGGTCGCGATCTCCGCACGCATGACTGGGGCATTGGACCCCACCATGGTGTACCGGACACCCCGGAAGTGGGGAGGAGCTCGCGCGAACTGAATCGCATAGCCGAGCCGGATGGTCCGTGCGACCCAGCGGTACAGTCCCGGCAGCTGTAGCCACGCTCCCAGGGAGTGTACCAACGGGGTCATACGGAGCACCGGCGTACCCTCGGTGGGGCAGCGAGGCAGCGTTACCGGCCCGGAATCGGGTGGCTGCGCCCTGACAGAGGAGACCAGGGAAGGACTCGCGTTCCACTGGGGTCTGCTCTGAGAGGGGGCTGGCGACAGAGAGGGACGAGAGCGGCGTGGCCCGGGGGCGGCGCACACTGCCGTCACCGGTCTCTGGGTGCTCAGAGATGGGTATGTCAGTTCTTTCTTTAACCATAATAGGGTGCTGCCACCCCGGGGGGCGGCAGCGGAACGAAAGATTCTCCCCCGGCCCTCCACCGGGGGAAGGAGCGGGCCTGCTGCCGTCTCCTGGAAAGAACTGCCCATCTCTGAGCTGTCTGCGTCAGGAGCGCCACTTGGCCTGGCATTTAGCGGGCTGCGGGGCTGCTGCGGACTGGGGCGGCTTCTTGCGGCGCGCTCCGCGACGCGGCCAGGGTGAAGGCTGCTGCTGTGGCCGCGCAGGAGTGGGGGGGACCGCAGGAGGCCGCCCTCGGCGGCGAGGCAGCTGAGGCGACTGTGCGTGGAGTGGAACTGCCGAATAGCCCAGCCTGGGATATGGGGGCGTCGAGGAAACGAGTCCGCTCGGCGTCCCGCATATCGGCCAGGTTGATCCATAGATGTCTCTCCTGGACCACACATGTGGAAATCACCCGGCCCAGGGAGCGTGCGGTAACCTTCGTCGCCCGGAGGGCGAGGTCGGTCGCGGCACGCAGCTCATCTCTGAGCCCTGGGTCGGCACCACCCTCGTGCATGTCACACAGCAACTTGGCCTGGTAGGCCTGAAGAGTTGCCATGGCATGCAAAGAAGCGGCGGCCTGCCCCGCAGCTCTATAGGTCTTAGACACCATGGAAGATGTGAATCTACAGGCCTTGGAGGGGTGCTTAGGATCGCCACGCCAGGAGGAGGCGCTCTGGGGACACAGTTGCATCGCCACAGAACGCTCCACCGGGGGGACCCCAGTGTACCCTCTAGCCGCTGCCCCATTGAGGGAAACGCTCGCAGGAAGACACGTTGACCCTGCACGAGCGCGCAACCTCCTCATGCACCTCCGGGAAGAAAGGAATTGGGGGCACGGCAGGACGGTTGTCCTGTCATGGCGCACCCAAAAACCAATCATCGAGCCGCGAATGCTCTGGCCGGGGCGGAGGGTTCCACTCCAGACCAAGCGCCGCGGCCGCCCGGGCAAGCATGGCTGTCAGCTCCGGATCCGACTTGGGCAATGCTGACGCGCCCGGAGGCGGCAGCACAGCCGAATCATCATCCTCGGAGGACTCTAGCCCACATTGTGATGCGGTCACCGACATCTCGTCCTCCTCCGGAGCGCCGAACAAAACTCCATCACAACGCTCACGGGTTCCGGTGCAACAGAGGGGGGTGTGGGCCGAGGCATGAGCGTCGGAGCTGAATTCCACACCATCACCCTCAGGTCACCCTGGCCACCAACCGAAGAGACGCCCCGCGGACCGGATGAAACTGAGGCCGCAGCCACGTCAGATCGGGTGGTGACGGAGGGGACTCTCACTCCGGCGGCCGCACGGAGATCATTGAGTCTCGACTGCAACACGGAGATGGCCATGTTCCCGCAGTGGGAACATGACTCATCCAAAAGCGCCGTCTGAGCATGCTGGAAGCCCAAGTATGCCAGACAGTGCGAGTGCCCATCGGAAGAGTGTAGAGACCGGCCACACCCAGAAGCACACGGGCGAGACATCCTGAAAAGGATGCGCCATGTGTGAGCTCTTTTTGTGAGAGGATTTAACCTCGCAGTCGATGCCGAAGCGCCCAGGGGACCACGAACCAACTGGAACCAATCGTCTGACCAGCAGGCAGGAAGTAAGTGACCACTGGAACGCGCCGAACACCAACACCGACTGGAAGATCCTGTGGTCTCGAAGAACTGACTTAACTCAGAAGGCTTGTAGGAGTGAAAGGTGAGTAACCTTTGGCTCCGAAGCATTAAAACATAATGCGGTTATGCCAGCTACTTCCTTATATACCCACGTGGGTAGGCGGAGTTACGCATGCAAATCTCGCATACCCATGGCATTGGCACTGCCATTGGGCGCTTTCTAGTCTCGGAGATGATAGGCTTCTAAGTGAAACCCCCATTCGTCAGTCACTGACGTTACGTCGGAGTGACTGAACGAAAGGGAACTATTTTTGCAATAATTAGGCTCTATTGTCACTTAAAATCTTTATTATATTACTATTAGTGTAGTGATTAAGGTTAAAATAGAGAATTTCGAATGCAAAAGAGGCAAATTTATATATATATATACGCATTTATGTTTCCTGCTGAGGAGCCGAGGCCAACCGCCCCGGCTATACCAACGGTACAGTGGATGAGGCATGGGGACGTAACGTCTCCGTTCCCTTCCTTCAGGGAACGGGGGCTACATTCGTAACCGAGACGTTCCCTTTCAGTCATTACACTCTGTGTTACGTCAGTACTGACGAAATGTGGGTCCCAATCTAATCACGCCACAGCGGCTGTCTTCCAGCATCCTAGGCTGACCCGAGCACCCTGACTAGTGTTAGGGGTTAACAGCTTATGACCCAGGACCAGTAGTGAAGAAATGAAGACAGGATTGCAATTAAATAAAAGAAAAATTTACTTAAGAATAGTTTGCAGTTTCAAAAGCAGAAGCCAGCTTCAAGTCTCACAAGGAGTTCGTAGGCCGTGCTCCCTCTCTCACCGTCTCGTTGCCTCGCCCTATCATACATACAATTGTCCCAACAGTTATACCGTTTTCAAGGTCTTATCCACATCATTACTGCAATGTGGATGCTTCTGATTGGCTCAGAGACAATGCATAGTCATGGTACATTTCCACTCAAGTCAGTTAATCTGATGCACGTTTCCATAGACGTGTCACTTGTTGACGCTTTCACCCCAGAATTAGGCCCGTAGTGACCTTCCAGATCTGGAGCAGGCGCCAGCTTGCCCAGAACAACAAATCCACCCATCTCTTAGGGTGCCCATTGTACACCATTCTGATCTGTAGCATAGAATATTGTGCACATAGACAGATACACAGTCTCTCCAAGGTTGGAGCTGATTAAGCTCCAGTTCTAACTAGTTCTTACCAAAACATCCTGATAACATGTGCTTTCTTTTAGTGAGAGGGACACACAATAGTACAGGCAATCTTTATTTTGAGTCTTTAGTGTTTCAGTAAAAGGAATTATTAAAGGAATAAAACATAATAAATTAAATGAAAGACAAATCCATATTTTATATCTGGAAGCCGGGCTAAGTGAGCAAACGCTGTTACTGCACTCCTGACATGTTAGGGGTGTGTGATACCTCCAAAATCCAAACACATGACCTTGTTGCCAGTGTTTAGTGACACATCACACATCTCTAGGCCAGACCCTCAGTCACTCCTCAGAGACCAAATACACACTTTAGAAAACAAGAAACTAAAACAAAATCATAACTGGATAGAATCATTATAATAATATAGGATAAATATTGATTACCGTTTTGATTATGAAGTTAATTAGGATATAAATATATACAGGTACATTGAAGCGGCAGTGGATTTCAGAATCCCCCCTTCACTAGGAATTTATCATGACGAGGGGCTGGCTCAGCTACCAAGGTACACTGGGAAGCATATCCCACTTAGAGAAATGCAATCACATTAGGGAGGACTTAAGAATACACGTATGACCCACATATAGGCTGCATACGGAAGAACCTGGAGTATCCAGCCGCAGGTGGAAAAAATTTTCAACCCCCGGAGTAGCAAGGGTCTTGTCAAGGGAAGACGTGAGCTCAAGGAGACTTACCGTTAAGATGTGACGGTTGGCCTGCGGTGGAACCGTGCACACGGGGCACCTAGCCTGACACAAGGGCTGGAACAGTTTGGGCATGCACTCTGGTGCCGGCATCAACAGTGCTGGAGGACCTTAGGGCCTTCGGGGAGGCTCAGGTAAGCGCACGTAACCAGTCCATGGCGTGGAATGGCGCAGCAAGCGAAGACACCAGCGTATGTCCAGTCACTGGCCATCTGGGGCAAGTATACGAGAGGACACAGGCTCCACTCGCAGATTATGAAACCTGGCGAATGTGTTGGGTGTCACCCAACCTGCAGCTCTACAAATGTCTGTCAGCGAGGCGCCACGCGCTAAAGCCCAAGAGGCAGCTACATTCCTAGTGGAGTGTGTTTTGACCCCAAAGGGGGCATGGCAAGCCCTGAACCTGGTAAGCCACGACAAGGACGTCCACTATCTAGTGAGACAACCTCTGCTTGATAAGAGAGCCTTCCCTTTCTGCTTCCCTCCGTAACAGACAAAGAGCTGGTCTGAGGTCCTAAAGCACTGCGTCCTGTCTACGTAAGCGCAAAGGGCACGTACTGGACAGAGCAGTGCCGAGGCTGGGACTGCCTCCTCCAAGGGCACCGCTTGCAGTTCCCTTATTGAGGGAACTTCCCACTGCGTCGAAACGACGTTTTGGGGATGCTCCCTAAGCATCAGCGAATCTGAAGTCTGAATAAATACTAGTCCAATCCGATTGGTCGTGCGTGATGACGTCATCGTGACGGCATACCCGGAAGTATAAAAGGGCCGGCGCGTAATGGCGGCAGTTATTGCTCTTCAGCATAGCGCTCTCTGTTTTGTCTGTCTATTTACTGTTGTTCTGTCCAGTTGCGAGTGTGTGAGAAAGATTTATTAAAAAGTATGGAAGAGAGAAGGAGTGAATTTAGGCAGTGTGTGCATCCGTGTCCCCGTTACATCTCGGGATCGGATACACACCTGTTATGTGTGCAGTGTCTGGGTGTTCAGCACGCTCGGATGGCTCTCGAGGGAGCCGCCTGTGAGCACTGTGAGCAGCTGACACTCAGACTGCTCCGCTCTCGGCTGGCCGTGTTCGATGAGACAGGCCAGCCTCGTGAGCCCCATGGTTCTGGACCCGCGGCCGCTGAGGCGGCTCGGCGTCGCAGATCATGGGGTTCACAGCGGGACTTGTCAGAGGGTTTTGGGACTGCTGCGGCACTTTCCCAATCCTCCTCTGACAGTTCCGAGGATCTTCCTCCCCGTGTGGAAGCCCGCTTTGCGGCATCTTCCCCCGGGGCGGAGGGTCCGATGCTCGTTCTCTCCGGTTCCGAGGAGCCGGAGGGGGCGGGCATCGGGATGGGGGATGAGGTTCTTCCATCGCCTCATCCACCCGCCCAAGAGGAGCTGGTAGAGGTGTTGACCCGGGCTGTGGCCAAACTTAACATCGAGTGGCCACAGGAGGAACAGGAAGTCTGGCTGGATGACTGGTTCCTTGCACACCGGGTCCAAACACCGGGCCGGGGGTTACCTTTCTTCCCGGATCTACACACCGAGGTGTGTAGATTGTGGAAGAAGCCCTACTCCTCGCGTGTGTCCAATCCCCCAGTGTTGGATTATGCCAACGTTCTGGGGGCACGCGAGGCGGTCTATGGGGCGATGCCGCGGGTGGAGGATGCTCTCGCGAGCTATCTTTCGCCCGAATCGGCATCGTCCCTTAAGGCCCCGGCGCTGCCCACCAAACCCTGTCGGGACACCTCAGGGTTGGTGGGCAAGGCTTATATGGCGGCTGGGCGGGCTGGTAGTGCCCTGCATACGTTATCCATTTTGCAGGCCTACCAGGCTGACCTCCTGAAAAAGCTTGATGAGGGCGAGGGTCCCTCTCCGGAGGATGTACTGGAGCTTAGGAAGGTCGCAGATTTGTCTCTCCGCGTTACCAAGGAGGCGGCCCGTGCTATCGGCCGCTCCATGGCGTCGATGGAAACAGCGGAGAGGCATCTCTGGCTGAATCTATCGGGGATAAAGGAGAAGGACAGAGCCTTTCTCCTGGACTCCCCGATCTCGCCTGCTGGTCTGTTTGGGGACGCGGTTAACGCCGTCGTCTCCAGGCACCAGGAGGCAAAGAGACAGTCAGCGGCCTTCCAACAGTACCTCCCTCGCCGCTCTAAGCCCGGGAAGGCTGGCCCTAGCGGGCAGCCTCAGCCGCCCACCAGCTCCTCCTCGCATCGACAGATGCAGAAAGAGAGCGTCGCCTCTAGAGCCCCTCCTCCAGGAGCCTGGCAACAGAGGCGGCGCGCTCACCAGCAGCCCTCCGCTCCTAAGGGCGATCTGAGGAACGTCCTCCAGGCGCGGAAGGCTGCCTCGGCAGGGCTTCTCAGGGCGGTCCCTCCCGCGAGGGGGCAACCGAGGTTGCTTCCTTCGCAGCGCCCTGGGGAAATCGATGTGGTAATCCCGCCGTCTATGACGCTTCGGGCCACATCGATTTCCCGCGAACGCATGCTGCTCCAGCCGCCTCTGGAAAGACCTGCGGCTGGGCACCTCGCGCGTCCGCACACAGAGACTCGTTCCCAACTACTTCCTGCCGGGCAACCGCTTCAGGGGGTCGGGGACGAGGCTCGTGTAACACCCGACGCCAGCCTCGAGAGGCTGGTTCCCTTAGTAGATTATCTCGGCGCATGGAAATGCCTTCCGAGTGTGTCTACAAGGGTCCTGCGTACTGTAGAGAATGGTTACAGACTGCAGTTCGGTCACCCTCCTCCAGGGGGTTGAACTGGACCGCAGTGGTACCAGAGCGGGTTCGGGTAATGGAACTAGAAGTAGAATCCTTACTGGCGAAGGGAGCCATAGAGCACGTTCCTCCGCCGGAAAGGGAGTCCGGGTTCTACAGCCGGTACTTTATAGTTCCCAAAAAGGATGGAGGGTTGCGTCCGATTATAGATCTGAGGGATTTGAATCGGTCTCTGAGGAGGTTCAGATTCAAAATGCTCACTATTCCCATGATCATGAGTCAGATCCAGTCCGAGGACTGGTTCGTCACGATAGATCTAAAGGACGCATATTTTCATATCTCCATCCTTCCATGTCACAGGAAGTTCCTGAGGTTCGCTTTCGGGGGCGAAGCGTACTAATATCGAGTGCTTCCCTTCGGCCTAGCCCTCTCCCCACGCACATTCACAAAGTGCATGGATGCAGCTCTGGCTCCAATGAGGCTTCAGGGCATCCGTGTACTGAATTATATCGACGACAGGCTCATACTGGCCCAGTCGTACGAGATGGTGGTTCGGCCAGTTGGTTGTACAGTTCATCCGTGGGGCGCAGAGGATGAGGCCTGCGGCTCAGTCCAGAGTTCCAACCTGGGATCTGGCAGTGGTTCTCGAGGGGCTGGCTGAGGCCCCCTTCGAGCCATTGGAGTCAGCAGAACCGAAGAACCTGACCCTCAAGGTGGCTTTTCTCCTTGCCATCACCTCTCTGGGGAGAGTGGGAGATCTCCAGGCCTTGGCGGTAACGCCGACTTGCCTGGAGTTTGCCCCGGGTGGAGTGAAGGCCATCTTACACCCTAGGCCAGGCTACGTGCCTAAGGTCCCATCAAGGGTGGTCAGGTCTTTGGTTCTGCAGGCATTTCATCCCCCGCCTCACGCGACGGCGGAAGAAGGGAGACTTCACCTACTCTGCCCGGTCAGGGCACTCAGAGTGTATCTGGCGAAGTCTGCACAGTGGAGGAGATCACAACAACTTTTGGTGTGTTTCGGCTCACCCAAGAAAGGGTTGCCTGCATCTACTCAGACAATCAGTAACTGGATTGTCCAGGCGATAACCGTGGCTTATCAGGTGCGCAGTTTGCCTTCACCTATAGCCGTGAGGGCACATTCCACCAGAGGTATGGCCTCTTCGGTGGCCCTCCTTTCTGGGGTCCCCTTGCAGGATATCTGCGAGGTGGCCGGGTGGGCTACCCCACACACCTTTATCAGGTTTTACAGCCTAGATCTCCCTGCGACGCCTGGCGCAAGGGTGCTCCAACCCTAGTTGTGCCCGGTCTCCGGCTTCACACTAGGACAGGCGCTTCCCCTTGGTGTGGCCTAGTGGGTATTCATTCCCCAAACCGTCGTTTCGACGCAGTGGGAAGTTCCCTCGATAAGGGAACGGCTCGGGTTATGTATATAACCCTTGTTCCCTGAGAGGGAACGAGCACTGCGTCGTACCGCCACACCTCGGCACGCCTGGAGCGCATGCTTCAGAGCAATAGCTGCCGCCATTACGCGCCGGCTGCCCTTTTATACTTCCGGGTATGCCGTCACGATGACGTCATCATGCACGACCAATCGGATTGGACTAGTGTTTATTCAGACTTCAGATTCGCTGATGCTTAGGGAGCATCCCCAAAACGTTGTTTCGACGCAGTGCTCGTTCCCTCTCAGGGAACAAGGGTTATATACATAACCCGAGCCGTTTCACCACCTGTGGTCCCTGAAGGGAGTAGTAGGAACCTTGGGCACATACTCAGGCCGGGGTGTCAGGATGACATGAGAGTTAACCGGCCCAAATTCCAGACATGCTTCATCAAAAGAAAATGCCTGCAGGTCCCCCAACCTCTTGATTGAGGCCAGAGCAACGAGGAGCGCTGTCTTCATTGACAGGAACTTAACCTGTTAAGCTGACTCAGAAATTTTGAAAAAATCCTAAGAAATGCATACTCAGACTAAAACAAATACAGTTTGTGAATCCTTTGCAGTAAAAGCATAATTAATGGTCTCATTTGAAAGCAGACACCTGGCAGTTTACTGTAAAGTCAAAATGATAATATTTTTTATAATCAAAAAAAGCTATAATAAGCTTCAAAGTTTTGTAAAGTTATTAGAAATTTATTTGTATGAAATATCTTTATGAAAATAAAATTAAAGTGGGCCTTGGAGAAATCTAGAAATGCACTACAGCTAAAGCCACAAGTCTGACCATGTTATATTTCAGATCTGAAGATGATCAGTCTAAAACTCTGAATTTTATTAAACGTTTTACAAGATCGTTTCATGTGATTTTATTTTGAGATATCTCTAAAATATCAACTGATGTTTATTGCCATGTCTTCTCAGCTTTCAGTCACTATTTTGCCTCTATTGTTTAGAGGTGCAAACTGCCCCATTCAGTCTGTCTCCCCGGCACACATTCACACTTCTGCGGACTGGTTATGGCTCTAATTATTATTCTTTTGTCTGCATTATAATTACTAACGATTCTCTATTCAAACTGTTCTATTCAACCCTCATTTCTAAATCAAACCTCTCACTTTACCCTCACTGAGACTCTATCGAATGCATTTCATCCAAATAAGCATTTCAGTAGTTTTACATTTAGAAAATGTTCATAAAAATTAAGTATTTACTCAGTGGCAGGTGCATCTAGGGCAAGCTAGCATGTTAGCTTAGCACACCAGCAAAACAACAATTTATACGATTAAAATCATGTTTTATTCAAAACTTGCTTCATATCACTTTATAATTTATAAGTAGAGTGTTTTATAACATTATGTGATCTCATGTAGCTTCGGGTTAAAAAATCTGACAGAAAATATACAATGCTAAAAGCTATGTGGAATAGCATTGCATTATAAATATAATCTATTATGAAACCACCCAACATGGCATAAAGAACACAGACCAACCATATATTATATTGCCGCTATTGTGTGTTTATTGTCTTAAAACGTGTCTATCTGCATAAAATAGCGATCTGACGATCTCTGGAAGCTGTTTTGGTCATGTCAGATACTTCCTGAATGTCACATGGTGTGTCTGTCCTTCATCTATCCACATGGGAGTGAATTTTCAGTAGTAAGTTACAGCTTTCCAGCGCCCTCCGGCTGCCAGAATGAATTATAAACACAGCATATCACAGTATACTGCTCTCATAATGATACATCCGCGGATTTTGGATAAAGATTTAATAATTAATACTTCTCTGTATAGAAATTTGACTCAAACATGTGAGAATCTATCAATATTTCTCCACATCTGCACACATTTGAAGTAAAAGCCCTGAGGGAAGTTGTTTTGTCGAGTGTCTTCATGACGACCACAGAGGAGTTTTTTATGAATGGGAGCAAATGACGCGCATATTACAATCAAAAGGTAGCGACGCCCATGATCATATTCATAACTCCTGGCACATATTAACACATTACGGTCACTATAAGACTTTGAGAATAAAACAGAGGTAAAAAAAATAAACTTTAGTCTTAGATCTTTTTAATGATGTATAGTTTGTCAATGTAATTACTTACATCTGATAGTAATTTTTAGCTAATTTAAGCAAAGAGAGCTTCAGCGCGTCCTCGTCCTCGTGACGGTTATCAGGTTAAGCTACAAAGTTTGCAGAGGCTCGAAGGGAGCCATGTGCAGGGCAGTTAGGACCACTGCGAGGTTCCAAGAGGGGACCTCGCAGTGAGGTGTAATTAAATCCATCTCGCCACCTGTAAGGGGTGAGGTGGATTTAATCTTCTCACCCCCCTGAGGAACATGCGGATCATGTCGTGCTGTCCTAATGTCTTTGAGTCCAGCAGGTCATGGTGAGCAGCTATTGCCGCCACATAGAACTTGAGGGTGGAGGGAGACAGTCTTCTCTCCAAACCTTCCTGAAGGAAGGAGAGCACGGACCTGATCTGGCATTTGGTGGGATCTTCTCCTCAAGAAACACACCAGGTGACGAAGAGGTTACACTTTAAAGCGTAGGCCTGTCTCGTGGATGAGGCTTTTGCTGAAGTGATGGTAGCTACCACCGGTGGTAGTAAGCTACTCAAACCTGCCGCATACCGTCCAGGAGCCACACGTGGAGGCTCCAGAGGTTGGGACGCGGGTGCCATACGGTGCCCCCTCTCTGAGAAAGGTGGTCCTTCCTCAGAGGAATAGGACAGGGAGGTGTTGTCGCAAGGAGTAGGAGTTCGGAGAACCAGGTCCGGTCGGGGCAATATGGGGCGACCATTAGGACTTGATCCCTGGGGGAAACGCATATTTGCGTAGGACCCGTGGCCAGCTGTACGCTAGTGCGTCCGTGCCGAGGGTCCCCTCGGTCAGGGAATAGTACCAGCGGCAATGGGAGGAGTCGTGGGCTGATCAGCTGAACCATATCAGCTGAACCGCTTGGGGGTGGAGTCTCCATTTCTGTGGAAGAGGCTGAAACTGCGACAGAAAGTTGGCCGTATGGTTCATGTCCCTGGGAATGTAAATGTCACGAAGTGACCTCAGATGCTTCTGACTCCATAACAAGAGGTGGCGGGCGAGTTGTCTCCCATCCGGCGGGAGCGTAGACCACCGTGGCGGTTGATGTACACTACTTCGCCATATTGTCTGACTGGACCAGCATGTGCCTGTCCTTGAGCAGGGCTCAGAAGCGGTGCAGGGCAAGACGTACAGCCAGCAACTCGAGGCAATTGATATGCCACACATGCTGGGGCTCTTTCCAGGCCCCAGCGGTGGCATGACCATTGCACATGGTACCCCAGCCTGTGGTAGAGGCATCTGTGGACACCACAACATGCCTGGAGGTTCCTCCACGGGGGTGAAGGTCTGATGGCAGGCCGAGGTCACTTGGACTCGGAATGTGCCGCACTGTCATGCCCAACTTGGGACTCGGTCGCAAAGCCAATGCTGAAGCGATCTCATATTGAGCAATCCGAGCACCGTTACTGCGGCTGCGGATGCCATATGCCCCAGGAGCCTCTGAAATAGTTTCAGTTGGACCATATTCCTGCGTTCGATCTGACGAAGGCAGGTCAGCAGAGACTGAGCGCGCTCGCTCGTAAGCTGTGCGGACATGGCGACAGAGTCGACCTCCATACCGAGAAAAGAGATCCTCTGCACTGGGCAAAGTTTGTTATTTTCCCAGTTGACCTGAATGGCCCAGACGGGCAAGGTGGAGGAGAACTAAGTCCCTGTGTTCACAAACCTGTTCTCATGAGTCAATCAATCAATCAACTTTATTTATATAGTGCTTACACCACAACAAGTGTTTCAAAGCAACTTCACAGTGTTATTCAGGACAATATTGCAACTAAATTTGATTTTGCTCTGGAGAAAACGGTGATGTTATCAGCTTATTTTAATTGATCATATAGCGACAATGTTGGCAGTATTGTAGGCAGTATTATCAGTATTATAGTTTATAGAATTAAATCTATAATGCAAAATTGTATTTGTATATTTAGTTAAATAACTTGGATCATATTTTTTTGTCCCCCAACTGAGCAAGCCAAGCCAAAGGCGACAGTGGCAAGGAACCAAAACTCTATCAGGGCATGATGGAGAAAGATAAACCTTGGGAGAAACCAGACTCAGTCGGGGTACCAGTTCTCCTCTGGCCTATTATCAAACAGTGTATGATTATTATTCTGGCAACCTTACAGGTCAGTAATCATATTAGTTCGGAATAATTTTAAATCATGCAAGAGACAGGTTTATTTAGGATGGCGCATCGATTACACTAGAGTATGAATACTTGAAAGATCAAAGTTATTGCGCAGGAGACGGGTTTATTGAGGATGATGTGCGGGTGAGACAAATTCAGAGGAGACACCAATTGACATGGCTCAGCAGACACTCCAGAATGTGTTGGTCATGTCCAGACACAGGTCCACCATCTGATCCAGACACGGCCTGGATCCGGCCGACTGCAGTAAACCTCGGGATAAACAAAGAGACTAACATTAGTGTGGATGCCACTCTTTTATGACGTAATGAACATCAGTTGTTATGGCAAGTTTTCCCGGTTCCAGCTAACCTATGGATCTAAGGATCCTAAGGATCTAAGGATCAGCCAGTTGTCGAGATAGTTCAGGATGCGAACCCTGACCCCGATTCGTAAAGACGTGAGGAGACAGGGCCAGCCTAATGGGAGAACAGCGTACTGGTAAGCTTTCCCCTCGAAGGCAAAGCAAAGAAACGGTCTGTGTTGAGGAAGTATGGAGACCGTCTCAGGTTACGTATGTAACCATGGTTCCCTGAGAGGGAACGAGACGCTGCGTCGAAACGCTAGGGGACGCCTCTGCGTGCCACGTCATGAAGCACTTGTGTAATCAGTCCAATAGCGGGACGATACGTCACGGGCGGGTGACGTCATCGACCAGGAAGCTATAAAGCATGCCCGGACCAAACAGTCACTAGCTTCTGAAAAAGTCGAACAAGTCGATCACAGGCATGCCGGGAGTATGGCATCTCGACGCAGCGTCTCGTTCCCTCTCAGGGAACCATGGTTACATACGTAACCTGAGACGTTCCCTATCTCGAGGGAACTTCGAGCTGCGTCGAAACGCTAGGGGACCTCAATACCCACGTCGCCAGAGTCCCAAATGTCTGTTTGTGTGATTTAACCCAGAAACACCCGGGACCCCGGAGTAGAGGCTACGTCCAGATTGTAAAACCTCACAAATGTATGCGGAGAGGACCACCCAGCCGCATCACAAACCTCTGACAGTGAAACTCCCAAAATAAGAGCCATAGAGGCAGCCATACTCCTAGTAGAGTGGGCGCGGACCCTCATAGGTGAAGGATGTCCGACCGACTCATAAGCGAGCGAAATAGCCTCGACTATCCACTTGCTAAGCGTCTGCTTTGAAGCCGGTTTTCCCTTATTGGAGGACCCAAAACATACAAACAACTGTTCTGACTTTCGCCACAGGGCAGCTCTGTGGACATATGCATCTAGGGCCCTGACCGGACATAGCAGATTTAGCTTCTCTTGGTCTTGACTAGTGAACGGAGGCGGACAGAAAGCCTGCAGCATTACTGGTCCCGGCACGTTGGTCGGGACCTTGGGAACATATCCTTCCCTCGGGAAGAGAAATGCTTTCACCATTCCTGGTGCAAATTCAAGGCAAGAAGGTGCTACTGATAGAGCCTGTAGGTCTCCTACTCTTTTCAGTGATGAAATCGCTAGGAGAAACACTGTTTTTAGTGTGAGGAACTTTTCTGACACTTCCTCTAACGGCTCGAAGGGAGCCGACATAAGGCCTTCCAGCACTATGGCCAGGTCCCAAGTCGGCACCCTGGAGCGTGCCGCAGGTCTGAGCCTCAAGGTACCACGGAGGAAACGCGTGACCCACGGGTGTCTCCCTAATGATGCGTTATCTAATGGATTATGATAAGCAGATATCGCCGACACATACACTTTCAGAGTCGACGGGGATAACCCTGCGGAGAATTTTTCTTGCAAGAACTCGAGAACTGAACCGACCGGGCAGTTAACAGGGTCCAAAGTCTGGTGCGTACACCAGGCGACAAAAACTCTCCATTTGAGTGCGTAAAGTCTCCTTGTGGATGGTGCTCTGGAGTGCAACATGGTCTCTATCACCTCAGTCGATAGACCCGTGTTTATGAACTGGGCCCCCTCAGGGGCCAAGCCCACAGTTTCCACAGTTCCGGGCGCGGGTGCAGTACTGACCCCCCGGCCTGTGAAAGAAGATCCCTCCTGACTGGGATTTCCCAGGGAGGACCCTCTAGGAGAGACATGATGTCTGAGAGCCATACTCGGCCCGGCCAGAACGGGGCTACCAATAAGAGCTGAAGCCCGTCCCGGCGGACTCTCTCCAGCACTCCTGGGAGCAACGCCAGAGGGGGAAAGGCGTACAGACGCAGCCTCGGCCACGTCTGTACCATTGCGTCCAGCCCCAGTGGGGCTGGATGTGTGAGGGAAAAGAATGCTGGACAATGTGTCGTCTCTCGAGACGCAAACAGATCCACCTGGGCTCGCCCAAAGCGGATCCACAGCTCCTCCACCACCTCGGGGTGGAGCCTCCATTCCCCCGGCACCACTCCCTGCCTCGACAGGGAGTCTGCCGCTACATTCAGGACCCCCGGGATGTACATCGCCCTGAGCGAGAGTATCTTGCCTTGGGCCCATATCAGAATGTGATGCGTGAGCTTCCACAACCGACGCGATCTCAATCCCCCCTGGTGATTTATATACGAGACCACCGAAGTGTTGTCTGACCGAACTAACACATGGCGGCCCCGTAGGTCTGGGAGGAAGTGTTTGAGTGCTTGAAACACAGCCATCAGCTCCAGCTGGTTTATGTGCCAGGAGAGCTGATGGCCCCTCCACAGACCTTGGGCCGAGCGGCCACTCATGACCGCTCCCCAGCCAGTTAGGGAGGCATCCGTCGTTAGCATTACGCGACGACAAGGAGCCCCCAGAACTGGACCTTGGGAAAGGAACCAAGGATCTTTCCACTTCACCAAGGCACGTAGGCAGCGCCGCGTGACCTTGATTAGGCGAAAAGGGTTTCCCCTCGGGGAGAACCCCTTGGTCCTGAGCCACCACTGCAAGGGTCTCATGTACAGCAGGCCAAAAGGTATCACGTTGGACGCTGCTGCCATCAAACCCAACACTCTTTGAAAGTGTTTGACAGTGAGTGACTGGCCTAGCTTTATCTGGTTGACGGTATTCAAGATCGTTTTTACCCTGGGCGGAGATAGCCGAGCCGACATCGTTCTCGTGTCCCAAACTACCCCCAGAAAAGTAATGCTCTGCTGTGGCGCCAACATACTTTTCTTTTCGTTCAACCTTAGCCCCAACACCTTCATGTGGGCGAGAACAGCATCTCGATGCTGAACCGCCAGTTGTTTCGACTGTGCTAACACTAGCCAATCGTCGATGTAATTTAGCACGCGGATGCCGTGGAGTCGCAGCGGAGCCAGAGCTGCATCCACGCACTTCGTGAAAGTGCGGGGCGATAAAGCTAGACCGAAGTCGCAGCACTCGATATTGGTACGCTTTTCCCCCAAAAGCGAACCTGAGGAACTGTCTGTGCTGCGGAAGGATGGAGATGTGGAAGTACGCATCTTTTAAATCTATCGTGACACACCAGTCCTCGGACCTGATGTGACACACGATCTGTTTTATCGTGAGCATTTTGAATTTTAATCTTTTTACTGCTCTGTTTAGATGACGCAGATCTAAGATAGGCCTTAACCCCCCATCCTTCTTCGGAACTATGAAGTACCGGCTGTAAAACCCCGACTCTCTGCAGTGGGGAGGGACCCGTTCTATAGCCTATTTTCGCAGAAGAGTCTGTACCTCTTGTTCCATTACCAGAGCCTGCTCGGGGCTTACTACCGTGGCAGTAACCCCGTTGAACACGGGCGGGTGTAACCCGAATTGAATTCTGTACCCTTTTTCTATTGTACGCAGGACCCATTCTGAGACATTCGGCAGAAGTTTCCACGCTGCCAGAAAATCTACTAAGGGAACCAGCCTCTCGAGGCTGGTCTCTGGATTTTCCTGTGTGGTCAGCCCGGTGTCCTGTAACGGATAACCGGCAGGTAGCAACCGAACTGACCGCCCAGGGGCCCTCCCGAGAGGGCGCGAACATCCCCAAGCCGCTACGTTTCCGGGCGGACATGGAGATATGCGTTCGCTGGGGACCGCCGCGCCCTGAAGCACCAATGGTGGCAGGGTTGGCAGACCGGCCCCCCGATGGCACCGGGAAAGAGCGGGCGCCTCGGCGAGCCGCACTTTCCCGGAGGGGACTGCCATCGGAAGCCCTGCGCTCTTGGCGTCAGGACTTCTTAGCCGAGGCCTTCCTAGCGATAAGGACGGTCCTCAGATCCGTCCTACCGCGGGAAGGTCCCGGCTGAGCGCGTCGCCCGGACCCCCGTTCTCTCTGCGGGGGGGCCCGAGCGGCCACGCTCTGTTTCTGTTGCGCTCGATGCGCTGCGGAGGAGGACGTACTCGGCTGGGGCTGCCCCCGCCCGGCAGCCCCTGGGGGATATGATTTGCGGGGGAGAAATTTTGAGAACGACGCCGCCTGCTTCCTGGCCTCCTGGTAACGGTCGACGACTGTTGTTACAGCGTCACCAAAGAGGCCAGTAGGCGAGACGGGCGAATCCATCAGAAACTTCTTATCCCTTTCTTTTATATCTGATAGATTTAACCATAAATGTCTCTCCGCGGCCACCAGGGCTGCCATAGAGCGGCCGATGGATCTGGCCGTCTCCCTGGTGGCACGAAGAGACAAATCTGCCGCCCGTCTAATTTCGGCGATCGTTTCTCTCCCCACTTCCTCAGTTTCTTCATTTATATCCCCCAATAAATCTGCCTGATATGCTTGCAGGACAGCCACCGTATGTAAACAGGCGGCCGCCTGCCCGGCTGCCGAGTACGCCCTGCCCACCAGCGCTGATGTTGTTCTTACGGGCTTGGTGGGCAGCTGCGGGGCTTGCAGCGACGATGCTGACTCAGGGGAGAGATAGCTCGCGAGCATCTCTTCCACCCGCGGCATCGCCGCATAACCATGAGCCTTCAACCCGTTTATATTTGAATATTCAGATGTTGACGGGTTGAAAACTCGGGCTGACGCTGGTTTAGCCCAGGACCTCGACACCTCGGTGTGAAGGTCCGGGAAAAATGGCAAGCCCCGCTTAGGAGGTTGTGTATATGAGGGCAGAAATCTTTCATCTAGCCTGCTTGTGTGCTTTTGTGACTCATAACGCTCGGCCGGCCAGTCTAAACTTAATCTGGCAACGGCGCGAGTGACAACCTCCATTAGCTCCTCCTGTGCGTGTGTGTGTAATGGTGGAAGTAGTTCGTCAGTTTCATTTACGCTTACAACATCCAGTTCCTCGGAACTGGAGTGCTGCAGCTGATCTTGTGCCTCAGCGCGAGCGGAAGAAACCGCAGAGCGTGCTTCCAACTCGCGAGCTGAGGCTTGAGATCCAGCGGGTAAGGGCAGAGATAGGGGATCACCCGTCTCTAACCCCGCCACCAGATCTAACTGCGATCCCCAAGACGCGAGCCTTCGCTGTGCCTCGGCAGCAGCGGGACCCGAGCCCTGAGGACCGCGAGCCAAAGCACTCTCCTCGAAGAGTGCCCGGCGTGATCTTAATGTACGCATTGGGAGACTCTCGCAATGCTCGCAGCCAACCCCCTCGAGAGCTGACTGGGCATGCTCGAGCCCCAAACACATAACGCACAGGTCGTGTGTATCTCCACCCGTGATGTAACGAGGGCAGGGAGGAACACAACGCCTGAACTGACTAGACATTCTCTTTTCTCTTTTGACACACACACAATAAATGGACATACAATATCACACAGAGCGCTTGTGAAGACACAGAAGCTAGTGACTGTTTGGTCCGGGCATGCTTTATAGCTTCCTGGTCGATGACGTCACCCGCCCGTGACGTATCGTCCCGCTATTGGACTGATTACACAAGTGCTTCATGACGTGGCACGCAGAGGCGTCCCCTAGCGTTTCGACGCAGCTCGAAGTTCCCTCGAGATAGGGAAATGAATGTATGCATCCTTCAGGTCGATCGCTGCAATCATGTGGGTGAATGCATCCGAAAATGCATTTGGCTGTCAACATCTTGAAGGGAAGCCTATGAAGGGATCGGTTTAAGATGCGCAGGTCCATCTTAACCCACCCCGTAACCCACCCCCTTTCTTGGGTACAATGAAGTACATTGCATTTTTTAATGTACACATTTTTTTGTCAATTCTTGCTTTCCCTTTCCCTGATCGTGCAAACTGAATCACATAGCTGAGCCTGATGGTGCCTAGCTACGCCCTCAAAAACTGAACCAAGGGAATCATGCGAGCCACAGGCATACCCGGTGTGGGGCAGCGAAGCTGAACGACCGCGCCAGGACTCGGGAGGAATGGGGGCGGCCCGAGTTGTGGGTGGGGTCGAGTTCTGTGTGCTGCCAGTGGAAACCAGGGGAGGCGGAGCGTCCCGTGTGGTCTCGACTGGGAGGGGGCTGGCGACAGAGGGGACTGAGAGTGGTGAGGCACTGAGGCGGCACACACTGCCAGTCCCGCCCTCTTGGAGCTCAGAGGCAAATGAGTCGGTTCTCTGCTTTTCAACTATTAAACAAAAGATTTTCCCCTGGCCTTCCTCCAGGGAAAGGTGTGGTCCTGTCACCATCTCCTGAGAGAGAACCGAATTCACCTCCGAGCAGCCTGTCTCAGGGCCATTGCTTAGCCTGCCGTTGGCCGGCTTTGGGGCGGAGACAGGCTGGGCGGCCCTACTGCAGGCACCTCCGTGCTTCGGCTCGGGTGAAGGCTGCTGCTGTGGCCGGGCGGGAGGGGAAGGAGGGCGGCCTCGACGGGGAGCGGACAAAGGCGCCTGGGCTGGCGGCAAAGCGGAAGCAGCAGCGGGCCGCTGGGCCAGGATGTGTTAAAAGCCGCAGTCTGTCAGTGCAGCTGAGAACTGTTGGGTGCAGTCCTCAACCGTCCGGCCGAATAGCCCAGCCTGGGAGATCGGAGCGTTTAGGAACCGTGTCCTATCAGACTCACACATCTCAGCCAGGTTAAGCCATAGATGGTGCTCCTGGACCACAAAAGTGGACATCACCTGACCGAGAGCCTGCGTGGTCACTTTCTTTGCCCGTAGGACGAGGTCAGCGGCCACGGAGCCAGACAAATCTAAAGGATGGCCAAAGCATGCAGGGCAGACCCGGCCCGGCCCACTAGTGAAGATGAGAACCTACAGGCCTCGGATGGGTGCTTTGGATCGCCGCACCACGCGGGGCACTCTGAGGACGCAGTTTCACCACAACAGAAGCCTCCACAGGGGGAACCCCAGTGTACCCTTTAACCGCGCCGCTATCGGATGCCGTGAAGGCGGAATCGACTGCCGAATGATCGCTGAAAGAAAACGGGGACTTCCATGCCTTTCATGCGCGCCGCCCCCAGATACTGATCATCCAGCCTCGAGCGCACGGGACCCGGTGGAGGAAAGTACAAAAATAAAATAAATAAAAAAGATTTAATAATGTATCTTTTGACCAATAGGTGGTGCTGTGACCAAATGAATGTGGTGTGGTCAGAGTGAGATGACAATGACATACACAGTTTGGTGTCAATATGTCAAAACATTGCAGAGATACAACCTTAAGAGTCATTTTAGCATCATGCCTCAGCTTTGTCGCTGTGGTAAACAAAAACGATTTAATCTATTGATATGAAATCGATAACATTTTTTCGGGACTGTCTGAAGATAATATGATTCAATTTTGGTGAAAATCGGATTTTGTATTAGTACCACTACTGTTATTATTATCATTATTATTAATGTTATCTATTATTTATATTACTATTGCCATCAGCACAACTGATCACCATCTTTAGTATCATTATTGTTATATATAAATATTGACAATTATTACAAATTCATCATTATTAATCATCATTATTAATATACATGCTATTACTATTTAAATACTTTTACTATTACTACTTTATTTGTCAGTTCTGTTTATTTTGTTTTATTGCTGTTCTGTGTTTACTCTGTTGTAAGTTTTGCACTCCTAATAATAATAAAAAAATGAGTAAAGACATTTGGAGACAATTTTTAAGCAAACATTTTTGAAACCCCACATTAATATATTGAGTTGTATGGAGTGATTTACATGTTTTGTTTAATTATAGCACCACCAAGAGACACAATCATACCTCACACATCCTCGGAATGAGTCCATAGATGTGTGTGTGAATTTTGGTGAAAATATCTCATTTTCATCTCATTTCGTTTTGGAGTTATAGACATTTATGTGAAAAAACAAAAAAAATGACTGACACATGACTTTGATTTGATTTTACTCCCTCTTACTATCAATATTTTGAGATTTGGGCTTATACATTTAGATATCAATTTATGTTTCCGAACTTCTGACGCTGGTTTCGTCTCGATCGGACTAGTGGTTTCAAAGATATCAGCTAATGTTTTATAAGCGCTTAATTACCTCGCTGCACAAAGCATACATAAAAACCTGGCAAATCTGGTATCGTTGAACTTGGCAAGGATTCAGGAGACAAAAAAAACGTACTCCCATCAAAATATGTCAACCACACCCAAAGATATAAGCATTTTGAAAAAAAATGATCGAGTAGGTGGCACTGTTTCGGAACTTTTAAACTGGCTATTTCAGGGCATTGTGCTGATGACCCATACCAAGTTTCGTAACAATCCGTTCAAGGATTGAGGTCCAACAAATGAGGTTCAACAAAACGTTCTGCATTTTTCACATTTTCAAAAGAACTCATTCTGTATGATTTATAAGCTTTTGTACACATTGGGACCTCAATTAAGGGACCTAAATTGAGGTCTCAATGTGTACAAAAGCTTATAAAACCATAGTGACACGAGTCCCCATGAGTGTGCATTCAGGTTGACGTCTCCACCAGGCTAGAAAAACATGTACACACATGGCAAGGACATGGCAAGGTTTTTTGCTTGAAAACTAATACAATATTGCCCTCTATTGGTGACTGAAGGGTGAGCAATAGTGTAGGACTCTTTAAATATAGATTAAATATATTAAATAAAAAATTATCTGAAAAATAGTGCATTGATTTTAAACTCATCCAGGTTCAATTACCGAACATACAATCTTAATTTAATTTAAATCAAACAATTATTTGACAAGATATGAGACAATTTGTTTTGATTTTTGTGCTGGTTTAATCACTCACAATGGCAACATCATTTGAGATATACAATATCAGTTTGCATTTTAGCATGTTCCGTATATTTACTTCATGTTGTCTGAGTTTGGAGGAGATCGAATTAAACGTGTACGAGGAGAACATAAAAACTCAGAGCCTGTTTTTCAGGTTCAAACCAAATTATCGGACTTCCTGTTGGTCAGAGCTAATGACTATAAATTAGAAAGTTGTCCAGCTCGAAAAGTACAAAATATATTTCCGAGTTTGGTGACTGTAGATAAAACTAACCCCCCCACCTTTGCTAAAAAAATGGCGCTGTTGAGCCCCTCCACCACACCCGTTTCTGAGTCGTTGCTTTTATCTTCTAAACAGCATGTCTGATGTGTGTGTCGAGTTTCATGCAATTTCAAGCATGGTAAGAGTCTCAAAAACACCTAAAAATATTATTTGACGTTGACAGGTTGCCATGGCAACAGTTTTTAAAATATCAGGAATCCATTCATATGTCTATATTTGCCATGTTTTGACATTATACTGAAGAAGTTTGAAGTAAATCGGGTGAAAATAAGATGGTGATTCAAGGCATTTTTGAAAGTGACACACTTCCTGCTGCCAGTTGTTGGCACTATAACTTTGACTCACAAAAGTTATATCCATGTGATCGGCCTCCTACTACGAACACAAAGCTGAAGTTTCATTGAAGTGAATCAATGTATGCAGAAGTTTTAACACACTTCCTGTTTTCCTTTTCTCTACATACATTTGAGATATACAAAATCCGTTCGTATTTTAGCATCCTTAATGTCTTGAGTTCATGCTGATTGAGTTTGGCGCTGATCAGGTGAATTGCCTAGGAGGAGTTTATCAAATTCCAGAGCATGCATTTACCAAACAACCCATGATAGCTAACTTCCTGTTGGGCTGATGCACAAAATTAGTTTGGCCCTAGGAACTCTATCTGGCATGCCTGGGTACCAGCTCTAGCCCAGCCCTGATGCATTCTGACATTTATGCAAACTTTCAAGAGTGTTCGAGCATGGTAAGTGCCCCAAAAGTGCCCAAACAGTAGAGAGCTTTAAATAATAATTAAAGCTGCGAGCAGCGATGACGGGCCCAAGCCGGTGGCATCAGCTTAACTGTGCACAGCAATAGGCATTTAATATGGGACAAAATAAATTCACCACATCTATTGCAGCAACTGGTGCTGCTATGACTAGGAACCACAACAGTCACATCTATGAGATCAATTACATTTTATTCATTAATTTTATGTCAGATGGTGTCAAATGTCAATTTCAAATGAGTGCAGAATACTGTCCAAATGCTGATGTTGTATTATCCTTACACTTCTCTTATTTATTTTTTTTGAGCTATCGTAGCTTCTGTTTGTTCACCAATCTTTTGCATCAAAAAGCATGCTTGTTTTTCAATCAATCAAAACTTTTATTCAGGACACACACGGTCTAAAATCACGTAAAACCGATACAGTAATACCAATACAAACACAACAACAACAAAAAAACACAATATCACACATTTACATACAAGCTAAAATGCCAGTGGTTCCACATACTGGAGAATAATCTGACTGAATTTAGTGTTGGGTTCGTCAGTGCTAAGATTATACTATTTTCTGAATCAGTCAGTCTACACATATTTCTCTCTGAGGAGGAGCACGGGCCACGACGCTCTGCCTCTGCTGCGCCCTGTGTGCGGAGCTCGTACTCGGCTTGGGCTGCTGTGCTGCAGCAGCCCCCGGGACCTGGACGCGGAGAGGGAGAAACTGCTTGAGCGCCGCCGCCTGTTTCTTTGACTCCTGAAACCTCTTGGTGACCAACTGTACCGAGTAATCGAAGAGGCCAGGAGGAGACACTGGCGCATCAAGCAACAAGTTTTTTCCCTCTCCTTGATTTTTAGTGGGGTTGAGCCACAGATGCCTCTCCGTGGCCACGGAGCTAAATCAGCTGATTGTCTGAGCTCATTGATTACATCGCTCCCCACTTCATCTCTGCCATCCAGATCCCTTAGCAGGTCGGCCTGGTATGCCTGCATTAATGTCATAGTATGCAGACACGCCGCGGCCTGACCTGATACCGAGTACGCCTTACCCACTAAAGCCGAAGTTGTTTTTAGTGGCTTGGTGGGTAATGTCGGGGCTTTCAGGGATGATGCAGCTGAAGGCGAGAGATGCCTTGCAAGCGTCTCTTCAACCTTAGGCATCGCCCCATAACCATACTGTCTCAGCCCTAATATATTGCTATATGTTGATGTTAGAGGGCTGAAGACATGATATGATGCCGTTTTTTTCCAGGATCTCGACACCTCAGTGTGGAGGTCTGGAAAAAACGGCAAGCACCGACGTTGAGGTTCGGCTGCGCAGGACGGTAAGAAGTGCTCATCTAATTTGCTCTTTACGTGATGAGGCTCTGATCTTTCTACCGGCCAGTCTATATTTAACATGGCCACTGCCCTCGTGAGCACCTCAACAAACTCCTCACCCGCAGGTGACTGAAGTGGCGAATCTTCAGTTGCGATGCTCTCAACGTCCACCTCCTCAGAGCTGGATAGTTGGAGCACCGGTGCCTCGCCCAGGGAGGAAGAAACCGCAGGGCGGGCTTCCAAACCCCGAGACGAGGCACTGGATCTCACAGGTGAAGGCTGAGATAAAGCTGGGCCCGTCTCAAACCCCTGTGTGAGATCCATTTGCGAACCCCATGAATGAAGCCGCCGCTCTGCCTCGGCAGCAGCGGGACCCGAGCCGCGGGGAACACGACCCTCCTCAAAGAGTGCCCGGCGGGAGCACAGTGTTCTTAACGGAAACCGCTCACAATGCTCACAAGCAGCCCCCTCGAGAGCTGCTTGGGCATGCTGCACTCCAAAACAGACTACACATATTGAATGTGTATCCCCACCTGTGATGAAACGAGGGCAGGGATGAACACATCTAGTGAATTGCTGTTCACTCGCCATATTTCTCTTTTTTTATGTTATTATTTTTTAACAAAGGTAGAAAACTCCTGCCTAGCATTCACTAAGGACAGACAAAAGCACCGATTTTGACAGACAGATTCACACAGATCGCTTACTGAAGGCACAGAAGTTTCTGTTTGTGTTCGCGGGTGCTTTATAGTTTCCGGTCCTATGATGTTCCGACTTCTGATTGGACTGATTCGACACGCGCTTCATGACGCAATCATACAGAGGCGTTCTCACAGCGTTTTGACGCAGCTCGAGTTCCCTGATAGGGAACAGGGTCTAGAAGGGGTACGGCAACAGTCGGAGGTGAGGCAAAATCTCAAAATAAAATAACAATAAATAAATGTGCTACTTACCAGATATGTTTTATAAACGTCTACACCTACCCCAACCCTACCCTTTAAAATAATGCAAATACAGGAATTAAACAACACAGTAATGATGTGCGCATGCTCAGTGCCCGTAGTTGTATCCCTTCTAGTCTTCCCCACGCAGGACATGGTGTGATGACATCACTGAGTCATGTTATATATGTGCAGTATTAGCAATTAATATCAGTCGGTTAATAATATCACGGTTGTTGTCTATGCTGGCATATCCTGACACCCCTAAAACAAAGCAAATAATTTAAGTAAAAACTATTTTAATTTCTTTAACAGGGAGAAAACAAGGATCGAGGAGAGGTAGGAGTCAGAGCAGATCAACACCTACATCAGGAAAAGACTGCAGAAATGAATTTATTTCACAAACTCCATATTGAAGACAGGCGCCAAAATAAGCTAAGAGCTGCAGGTGTTCTTCAGTTAACTGTGAATTCATTACAGTACCATGAGTCTTATGCTGAAGAGGAGCTTGTTCAGACTTTCATAAATAAACTACTGATGATGAACTACAGAGCAAGATACATAAAAACTAAAGAGACCAACGAACAGCATCATAGACAACTAAGAGACACTAAAACATTTGAAGATGAGGATGACATTTACAATGAAATGTCTTCCTCTAATAAAGGAACAAGTAAATCTGATCGAATCCACCCAATGGATGTTCAGATGGCAGTGTTTCATTGTGCTGATGGTTTCCTGAAGCAGCTGATGGTCACTAAACTGTCCCAGTGTCAGTATGCTCTGCCTCTGCTTGTTCCTGATCCAGACACACAACAGATTGAGTTTCCTCTTTGGACATTCAGACAAATCAACAAGAGTTGGAAAACAGCTGATAACACAGGTAAAACCCAGCCGATCTACAAGGCAGAAACTCCAATGGTGTCTTTCTTCAGGTTTGGCCCTGTGTCTTCATCCAAGTCTCATCTTATGAACAGCCTGATCAATGAGAAACACAACACGTTCTTCCACAGGAACTGCCCAGGCAGCAGCAGAACCAGAGTCCTGATGAATGGGGTGGTAGAGATCGCCTGGTTCTGCCCCTCTAGGAAAAACACTGATACATTCACTGACTGTGTTGCATTCTGTAATCTACACGGTGATGCTGGAGACCATGAGAAACAGCTGCAGATCCTCACGGAAATGGCCTCAGTTAATGTTGTTCTTCTACCACGACTGGACAGGGAAAACAGACATGCAGGAAAGATACAAAAACTGTACAAGGACAGAAAGTCACTCATTTGTCTTTTTACAGAGGATGAATCTACTGTAGTTGAGATGCGGAAAGGTAAATACAAAATCGGTCTGAAAGACAGAAATCAGTCAGATGTATCTGAAGAACTCAAAAAAGCCATACATGATTGTCTCTCAGAATCATCTTCCTCTTTCAGACTTGAAGATGTGTCCAAACACTCAGACATCAGAGTAGATGAGGAAGATGATGTTGACTGCAGGAGAGGAAGAGAAACAGCACGGCAGATGATGAGTTTACTAGAGAAGAAACGTCTGACAGAAATCAAAGAATCCTTTCTGCCCTGTCAGGGGAAACTGTGGCATCAGTGGAGTCAGAAGAACAAAGAACTACATAGGCCTCGAGGAGATGAACTAGAAATTGATATCAGTAGAAAACAAACAGAGATGAAGAAAATTCGTGAACAGCAGCATGAATCTGTCATCAGTGAGTTCATGAAGTTCTTCATTAAAGAAATGGGCTCACAAGCTGCAAATAAGATATTTTTCCTCAAATGGCTTGGAATTCTCTTGGATGAATATATCTCTGCTGATCTGTCTAAACTACATCACAAGTATGATGAAAAGTGGTCAAACGTCTTAAAACTGAAAGAGAACACTGATACATCTGAGCAACTCAAGACTGAACAAACTGAACTTGAGAAAATATCTGAGGAGCTTCAAGCTGCAGCCTTTGGTTTGGAGCACATCATGAGGGAGATCGGACAGATCTATGAATCATGTTCATCTGAGAAGAAGAACAAGAAAGACTTGCAGTTTCATTTTTCTTCTCTGCCGAGTCTTGCAGCAGAGATGATGATCTCTGGATTTCCACTGGAGCTGATGGATGGAGATGCTGCTCATGTTCCTGTGATCTGGATCTCTGCTGTTCTAGATGCACTCATCCAGAAACTGGGAGACCAGAGAGTATTTGTGCTTTCAGTTTTAGGGCTTCAGAGCTCTGGGAAATCCACCATGCTCAATGCCATGTTTGGACTCCAGTTTGCCGTCAGTGCTGGCAGGTGCACCAGAGGAGCTTTTATGCAGCTGGTCAGAATGTCAGATGAGATGAAAACACATATTAACTTTGAATACATTCTGGTTGTTGATACTGAGGGTCTTCGGGCTCTAGAACTGGCTGGAAGATCAACAAGACATCATGACAATGAATTGGCCACATTTGTTGTTGGGCTTGCAAATCTGACATTGATAAACATCTTTGGAGAAAACCCATCTGAGATGCAGGACATTCTTCAGATCATTGTTCAGGCCCTCATGAGGATGAAGAAGGTCAAGCTAAATCCCAGCTGTGTGTTTGTGCATCAGAACGTCTCAGACGTCACAGCTAGACTGAAAAACATGGAGGGAAGGAGACGACTACTGGAGAAACTGGATGAGATGACAAAACTCGCAGCTAAAGAAGAAGTCTGTGATGCAGAAACCTTCAGTGATGTAATTGAATTTGATGTTCAGAATGATGTGAAGTATTTTGCTCAGCTCTGGGAGGGCAGCCCACCGATGGCACCACCAAACCCAAACTACTGTGAGAATATTCAAGAACTAAAGAAAACTATTGTGTCTCATGCCTCAAAATCACACGGGATGATGCTGAACGACTTAAAAGATCGGATAAAAGATCTCTGGGAGGCTTTACTGAATGAACGTTTCGTCTTCAGCTTTCAAAATTCTATGGAGATTTCAGCCTACAGGAAGCTAGAGACAAAATATAGCAAGTGGTCCTGGAGTCTTCGCAGCGCCATGATGGAAACTGAGAACAAACTTCACAACAAAATAGAAAATGAAGAAATTCATGAGGTTGGGGAAACTGATCTTCAACGAGAACTGGAGAAGACAACTGAAGAGGTGGATAAATCAATGTCTGAATTCTTTGAGAGAGACACAGATGCAAGTATACTGATTCAGTGGAAAACATCATTTGAAATAAAAATCAAAGAGCTTCAGGAAAACATTGTGAGAGAAACTAAGAGGAAATTAATGGAGATTCTTCAGCAGCGAGACATGAAGAAAAAGATTGATGCTCAGAGGAAACATCATGAAAACACTCTGTATGAAAAGAGCAAAGAACTTGCCTTAAAACTCAAAGACAAAGCAAATGATGAAGAAACACTGAAGAAAGAGTTTGATTTGTTCTGGGAACAGTATGTGAAGAAGATCATTCAAGGCACTCATCGAACCAAAGACATTGACATAATGAGAGATGTGAAAAGACTCTTCAGTGACATCTATGAAAGTGCTCCCGGAGGCAACTGGATGGAGAGCAAGGATATTTTCTCTGTGCCAAGTTATTTAGACTATGTACAGGTAAAGAAGTCCAGTGGATTTGCAGCTCCTATAGTGAATCTTTTTAAAGCAGCTAAAGATAAGTTTGGTTACACTCTGTCACCAGAGAATGAAGCTAAAATAAGATCATTAGTCACAGATGTTGAACAGCAGACAGAAAAAATGATCCAGTCATTTAGTATTTCAAAGTGGGGTTACAACATCAGCAGCATTCAACAACTCATAGATTACATAAAGAAAGAGGTAACAAAGCATGAGAATGAGCAAAATAAATATAAGTTCAAGAATGAATTCTTCAAGGATTTGGTTCTTTCCATCTGTAAGAGAGCAAACAAGATAGTCACTGACCAACACATGATGTTCAGGGATGCCAATGATCCAGTAATATATGTTGAGAAGAAGAGAGCAGAGTACTATAGTATTTTCCAGAAATACTGCAAAGGAGCTGCATCAGCTGCCATTTTTGGAGAGATCATCTGTCAGAAACTGAAAGAGCCCATAGAGCAGAGCGTCTACAAGAAGACTGCCAGAGATCTGACAGATGAAATGATATCAAACTGTCAATCACTGAATGGAAACAGATCAAAACTGGAGAAACACATCCTGAAGACACTGGCAGAAGAGAAGGATTTTAACAAAATCACAAACTACATTAATTATCCCAGAGATCACTTCAAGAGTTTCATTAGAGATGAAGTCAGTCAGTACATCACTGATAAGTTCACTGTTAGTGTTTTACCCAAGATGAAGAAGAACAATCAACACCTGCAGCAGAAGATCATGAACGCAGCTCATGAATCTACTAAACATGTTCAAGTGAACAGAGGAGATGCTGGTTTGTGGTTGAAGAGTTTCACACAGCAGCTCTCAGATGTGCTGATCTTCTCTGAAAAAGACCTCAGTGGAGTGAAACATGATAATGTTGATGATTTTAGTCTTCTAGAAGATGTGATAAGACAAGAACTCCCTGCTTTAATATCAGACATCAGCAGTAGATTCAAAGCAAACACATTTACAGTAAATCTGGACTATAAATTCAGACCAGATGAGATTCTGATTGATCACTTCTGCCAGTGCTGTTGGGTTCAGTGTCCATTTTGTAAAGCCATCTGCACTAACACCATAGAAGACCATGATGGAGACCACAGTGTTTCCTTTCATCGAGTTATTGGACTGAATGGGTGGTTTTACAGAGGAACAACAAACTTGGCTGTTGGCATCTGCACAACAGCAGTAGCAAGTGATAGATGTTTTCGTCACAATGATTCAGATGATAAAGTCCCCTGGAGAGATTACAGAACAGCAGGAGGAGTTTATGCAGAATGGAGCATCACCCCTGATCTCTCTGAGCTGCCCTACTGGAAGTGGTTTGTGTGCAAATTCCAGAAAGATCTGGAAAAATACTACAAGAAAACATTTGAGGGACAGGGTCAGATCCCAGATCAATGGAGATTATTTTCAAAGCAGAGCGCTATTGAGAGTTTGGATAAATACATATAATTGAATAGTTATGAGGTTTCTTTTTCTTTGTGTTTTGATCATATTTGTGTATGCTTTTTGTTGTTGTTCTTTTGAGTTTCAGATCACTGCTGATTTATCATGTATGATGCTGCCTGCCAATGGTAATTGGGTGACCAGCAGGCTCTCCTTTTTAAAAAAAAACGCCTCTTCCACTCATCAGAAGTTCTGGCCTGGTTTTCTTTGTTTCTCTTGAACATGTTTCATTTATAATTTGGTAGTTATGTGGGAGAAACTTGGCCTCTGGTTTGAAACTCATTTATTATATGTTTTTGCTAAGTATAGTTAGGCAAGTTTGATTTTAATTTTCCACCCTTAGTGATTGGTTATTTTGTTAAATTGGTTATCTGTTTAATTTCATTAGATTGGCTTTGTTTGTTATTTTGAGCTTTGGGTCTCTGACGAGATATACCACCTTATTGATTTATGTTGCTTATTATTGATTTTTTGTTTAAAAAAACATATTGTTTACATTTTTAGTCTGAATTTACAGTATATTTTAGTATATTTTAGATGAACAATTGCATGACTTTCACAATAATTCCACAGTAAGACTTCTCTTGAGTCTAACTGTACTCTTTACAGAGCAATATGAAAGTACCCATCATGCAGTGCAGAATGAATAGATTATGGTGTGGTTTCTTGATTATTTGTTGGTTTAATCTGGGCTGCTGAACTTATTTATGGTTCACTTTTAGCAGCTTGAATTTTGATTAATTATATAATGTTCAGAATTTATATTTTTATTGTTGTTATTTGTTTAATGTCACTATTGTTGTGTTTTGTATGTGGAGTATTGATGTCTGTGCATCATTAGGTGATGGAAGAAATAAAACATTTTGTGTTGCAAGATGATGTCGTTTCTTTAGAAGATTATTCTTAGCAACTACTTCATTATAGTGAAATATCCCTCTGCAAACAATTATGAATTTGAAATAAGATAATGCTTAATCTTTTTGCTAAATTAATGGTCAGAAATTCACCAGGTAATGCTGGGTCGGTAACTCTTGCTGCTGATGGTTCAACAACTGAGTCCATATCAAAATTGAAGAATTTGGGGGTGATCTTTGAAGCAAATCTAACATTCGAGCCACATGTTAAAAAATACAGTTAAACCATCTTTCTTTCATCGGTAACATTTTACAATACGGGTGCACTAATATGCATTCATTGATGCTTAACTACATCCAGCTAGGTTCATCTTTGATTACCCCTTCAGGGTCGGTCAGAAATCTTGGAGTAATCTTTGATGACCAGCTGTCCTTCAAAGACCACATCTCAAAGACTGCTCGGTCATTCAGGTTTGCATTGCACAACATTAGGAAAATCAGACCGTTCCTTACGGAGCATGCAACACAGCTTCTTGTCCAAGCCCTGGTCATTTCTAGACTTGACTATTGCAATGCGCTTCTGGCTGGACTTCCATCTTGTGTAATCAAACCGCTGCAAATGATCCAGAACGCTGCAGCACGTCTTGTCTTCAATGAGCCCAAAATGGCTCATGTCACACCTCTATTCATCTCCCTGCATTGGCTACCACTCGCTGCCCGGATCAAATTCAAAGCTCTGACTCTTGCTTATGGATCTTCCACAAGCTCAGCACCCGCATACTTCGACTCACTCCTACGAGTCTACACCCCCACCAGAAGCCTTCGCTCCGATTCCCGCACAAATGAGCGAAGGCTTGTGGTACCATCACAGAGAGGCATGAAATCCCTCTCCGGAACTTTTTCTTTCATTGTCTCTGGTTGGTGGAACAATCTTCCGTCCTCTATACGCACGACAGAATCACTCGCTTTATTCAAAAGACAGGTAAAAACTCATCTCTTCCATGAGCACTTAATCTTATCATAAAAAATAAAATAAAAATCTTCCTCCTCTATTTCTCTTTTCTTCTTCCCTTTTTCTGTTTTTTGCTACTCTGAGTTAGCCTGACAAGCCAGACCCACATCAAGATGTTTGGTCTGGAAACTCACCATTGACGGCTCAATCCGAGGGGCGGATAAACGGTTGTCTTTCAAACTCCCTCTGCACGCGATAGGATAGCGCTACACCAACCAGAGCAACGAAGGTGAAGCAGAGCTCACTGACTGATTAAACATTCACCGTATCCGGTCGGCTAAACTACGAACACATCTTCCCTTTTTAAGAATGACTTCAGTGCCGCTCTTTGTTCTTTTCTCAGAGGAAAGCTTAACTCCAAGTCTTCCGGAGGCGCGGGCAGAGCTGATTCGAAAGACCGCCGCCGTTCGCCAGTTTCTGTGTTGACTAGAAGACTGTGTTACTAGAAGCACGCAAACGCAACTCGGCCGTCGTCATTATGGCCCCAACTGCTGACTCTATAGCCTACACAATGTGATTGGGCCGTCCAGATTCTGAGGAATACAGCTCAGATAGGAATTGAGAGTTGCTAGACCACATTTGCGGGCAAATTAAATTTGCTGCCGCTAGGGTGCGTCTAGATTTCTAGGCTAACTCTGAGTAGTATACAAATCTTGGTATTTGGGGCACTTTTTGCGTTTTCTTTGCCTCTTCTTGACGGATCGCTCCCTGTACGCCTGAGCTGTAAGTCGCTTTGGATAAAAGTGTCTGCTAAATGCATAAATGTAAATGTAAACTAATGCACAGATAATCATGAGTTAATGTATTACTAATGGTGAACTAACCCATTTATTAATGATTACAGCATCAGCAACTAGTGAAGATTCTACATGATTAATAGATTAAGTAATCATTCAATTGTTATTAGTTAAATGTGTCAATGTATTAATTGCTTAATAACATGTTATATTAACTAATATCAATAAACTAATTAATGCCAGCAGCCATATCACCCTGTAGCCCAAGACTGGTTTCCCACTGAAGCTAAGCAGGGCTGAGCCTGGTGAGTACCTGGATGGGAGACCAACTGGGAAAACCAGGAGCTGCTGGTAGAGGTGTTAGTGAGGCCAGCAGGGGGCGCTCACCCTGGGGTCTGTGTGGGTCCTAACACCCCAGTATAGTAGTGGTGTAACGGATCACAAAACTCACAGATCGGATCACATCACGGATCACTAGTCACGGATCGGATCATTTTTCGGATCAGAAAAAAATGGGGAGGAGACTATTTATATTTGCTCTCCATTTATTGTATGAAAAATGTTGGTGTTAGCATAACCTATATGGTTATGGTTTTAACAAATATAAATAACTAACTAGCTGAATAAATCACATTTTACTCAATTGTTAAAGTGTAACATGTGAAATACAACCTGTGATGTGAAAATGGGCCTGAGCATATAATAAAAAAATAAAAATAAAAACAAGATTAGGATGTCAACATTCTCAGGAGAGAGAGTAGACCTTCACGCCAGTTTGACACATAATCATTATTTTTATTTAAAATCCAAAAGTTGGTACTGAACATGGCTTGTCATCATTGCAATTCTCTTTGTAGGTCTACACTACTTTATATAATGTTTAAACACCACATTCAAACAATGTTTTATTCAATGCATTACTTTATATTTATATAGCCTAGTACCTTATAAACCGGCGAGACTACGTTAAAATAACAAATCAACTGCGATCCGTTGCACCTCTACAGTATAGTGATGGGGACACTATACTGACAAAGAGCACCGTCTTTTGGATGAGACGTTAAACCGAGGTCCTGACTCTCTGTGGTCATTAAAAATCCCTGGATGGATGGAAGGATGTCTTTCGGAAAAAGAGTAGGGGTGTAACCCCGGCATCCTGGCCAAATTTGCCCATTGGTTTCTGTCCATGAAACCAATCATGGCCTCCTAATAATCCCCATATCCTAAATGGCTTCATCACTCTGTCTCCTCTCCACCAATCAGCTGGTGTGTTGTAAGCGTTCTGGCGCAATATGGCTGCCGTCGCATCATCCAGGTGGATGCTGCACATTGGTGGTGGTTGAGGAGATTCCCCCCTTCTATGTAAAGCGCTTTGAGTGCCTTGAAAAGCGCTATATAAATTGAAAGCTTTATTATTATTATTATTATTATTATTATTATTATTAATAGTGTAAATTAATGTGGTCAAAACACAACAGGTCAAAGCCATGCATTTCAACTTCCAGTTGTCTGCTTTAATTAATCATTACCTAATGATTTATAAATGTATCATTATGTTATGACTTTACTTGTTGGGGCACATGACTATTAACTAATTCTAAATTAATTAAAAACCCATAACCACAATTACATATTACTTAAAGGTGCACTATGCAACTTTCCGTCCACTGGAGGGCGCCTATTCTAAACAAAGGCATAGTTTGATGATGCCCAAGTGTAAGCACAGTATCTTGGGACATGTGATCTTCACCTAACAGCTGGTGGAAAATAGGACTCGGGCAGAAATCATGTTCATGGATGTGGTTATTAACGTTACTGTAGTGTAAAGCAGAGCAGGACCGAGTGTTGAGGAGCTGAGCACGGCTGCTGGAGCGATTGGTTATTAACGTTACTGTAGTGTAAAGCAGAGCAGGAGCGAGTGTTGTGGAGCTGAGCACGGCCGCTGGAGCGTTTGGTTATTAACGTTACTGTAGTGAAGCAGAGCAGGAGCGAGTGTTGTGGAGCTGAGCACGGCCGCTGGAGCGATTGGTTATTAACGTTACTGTAGTGAAGCAGAGCAGGACCGAGTGTTGAGGAGCTGAGCACGGCCGCTGGAGCGTTTGGTTATTAACGTTACTGTAGTGAAGCAGAGCAGGAGCGAGTGTTGAGGAGCTGAGCACGGCCGCTGAAGCGTTTGGTTATTAACGTTACTGTAGTGAAGCAGAGTAGGACCGAGTGTTGAGGAGCTGAGCACGGCTGCTGGAGCGATTGGTTATTAACGTTACTGTAGTGAAGCAGAGCAGGACCGAGTGTTGTGGAGCTGAATACGGCCGCTGGAGCGATTGGTTATTAACGTTACTGTAGTGAAGCAGAGCAGGACCGAGTGTTGAGGAGCTGAGCACAGCCGCTGGAGTGATTGGTTATTAACGTTACTGTAGTGAAGCAGAGCAGGACCGAGTGTTGAGGAGCTGAGCACGGCCGCTGGAGCGATTGGTTATTAACGTTACTGTAGTGAAGCAGAGCAGGAGCGAGTGTTGTGGAGCTGAGCACGGCCGCTGGAGCGATTGGTTATTAACGTTACTGTAGTGAAGCAGAGCAGGACCGAGTGTTGAGGAGCTGAGCAGGGCCGCTGGAGCGATTGGTTATTAACGTTACTGTAGTGTGAAGCAGAGCATGACCGAGTGTTGAGGAGCTGAGCACGGCCGCTGGAGCGATTGGTTATTAACGTTACTGTAGTGAAGCAGAGCAGGACCGAGTGTTGAGGAGCTGAGCACGGCCGCTGGAGCGATTAGTTATTAACGTTACTGTAGTGAAGCAGAGCAGGACCGAGTGTTGTGGAGCTGAGCACGGCCGCTGGAGCGATTGGTTATTAACGTTACTGTAGTGTAAAGCAGAGCAGGACCGAGTGTTGTGGAGCTGAGCACGGCCGCTGGAGCGATTGGTTATTAATGTTACTGTAGTGAAGCAGAGCAGGACAAAGTGTTGTAGAGCTGAGCACGGCCGCTGGAGCGATTGGTTATTAACGTTACTGTAGTGAAGCAGAGCAGGACAGAGTGTTGTGGAGCTGAGCACGGCCACTGGAGCGATTGGTTATTAACGTTATTGTAGTGAAGCAGAGCAGGACTGAGTGTTGTGGAGCTGAGCCCGGCCGCTAGAGCGATTGGTTATTAACGTTACTGTAGTGAAGCAGAGCAGGACCGAGTGTTGAGGAGCTGGGCACGGCCGCTGGAGCGATTGGTTATTAACGTTACTGTAGTGTGAAGCAGAGCATGACCTAGTGTTGAGGAGCTGAGCATGGCCGCTGGAGCGAATGGTTATTAACGTTACTGTAGTGAAGCAGAGCAGGACTGTGTGTTGAGGAGCTGAGCACGGCCGCTGGAGCGATTGGTTATTAACGTTACTGTAGTGAAGCAGAGCAGGACCGAGTGTTGAGGAGCTGAGCACGGCTGCTGGAGCGATTGGTTATTAACGTTACTGTAGTGAAGCAGAGCAGGACCGAGTGTTGTGGAGCTGAGCACGGCCGCTGGAGCGATTGGTTATTAACGTTACTGTAGTGAAGCAGAGCTGGACCGAGTGTTGTGGAGCTGAGCACGGCCGCTGGAGCGATTGGTTATTAACGTTACTGTAGTGAAGCAGAGCAGGACCGAGTGTTGAGGAGCTGAGCACGGCCGATGAAGCGATTGGTTATTATCGTTACTGTAGTGCAGCAGAGCAGGACCGAGTGTTGTGGAGCTGAGCACGGCCGCTGGAGCGATTGGTTATTAACGTTACTGTAGTGTAAAGCAGAGCAGGACCGAGTGTTGTGGAGCTGAGCACGGCCGCTGGAGCGATTGGTTATTAACGTTAGTGTAGTGAATCAGAGCAGGAGCGAGTGTTGTGGAGCTGAGCACGGCCGCTGGAGCGATTGGTTATTAACGTTACTGTAGTGAAGCAGAACAGGACCGAGTGTTGAGGAGCTGAGCACGGCCGCTGGAGCGATTGGTTATTAACATTACTGTAGTGTGAAGCAGAGCATGACCGAGTGTTGAGGAGCTGAGCACGGCCGCTGGAGCGATTGGTTATTAACGTTACTGTAGTGAAGCAGAGCAGGACCGATTGTTGTGGACCTGAGCACGGCTGCTGGAGCGATTGGTTATTAACGTTACTGTAGTGAAGCAGAGCAGGACCGAGTGTTGAGGAGCTGAGCACGGCCGGTTATTAACGTTACTGTAGTGTGAAGCAGAGCATGACCGAGTGTTGAGGAGCTGAGCACGGCCGCTGGTGCAATTGGTTATTAACGTTACTGTAGTGAAGCAGAGCAGGACCGAGTGTTGTGGAGCTGAGCACGGCCGCTGGAGCGATTGGTTATTAACGTTAGTGTAGTGAAGCAGAGCAGGACCGAGTGTTGAGGAGCTTAACACGCCGCTGGTGCAATTGGTTATTAACGTTACTGTAGTGTGAAGCAGAGCATGACCGAGTGTTGAGGAGCTGAGCACGGCCGCTGGAGCGATTGGTTATTAACGTTACTGTAGTGTGAAGCAGAGCATGACCGAGTGTTGAGGAGCTGAGCACGGCCGCTGGAGCGATTGGTTATTAACGTTACTGTAGTGAAGCAGAGCAGGACCGAGTGTTGTGGAGCTGAGCACGGCCACTGGCGCGATTGTTTATTAACGTTACTGTAGTGTAAAGCAGAGCAGGACCGAGTGTTGAGTGTTGAGGAGCTGAGCACGGCCGCTGGAGCGATTGGATATTAACGTTACTGTAGTTTAAAGCAGAGCAGGACCGAGTGTTGAGGAGCTGAGCACGGCCGCTGGAGCGATTGGTTATTAACGTTACTGTAGTAAAGCAGAGCAGGACCGAGTGTTGAAGAGCTGAGCATGGCCGCTGGAGCGATTGGATATTAACGTTACTGTAGTAAAGCAGAGCAGGACCGAGTGTTGAGGAGCTGAGCACGGCCGCTGGAGCGATTGGTTATTAATGTTACTGTAGTTTAAAGCAGAGCAGGACCGAGTGTTGAGGAGCTGAGCACGGCCGCTGGAGCGATTGGTTATTAACGTTACTGTAGTGAAGCAGAGCAGGGCCGAGTGTTGAGGAGCTGAGCACGGCCGCTGGAGCGATTGTTATACAAACACACGGCTCGCGAGTACCGGGACTTTTATTATGACGGGACGGGACACAGTCTCCAGGCGCGCGCACTTCTGATTTTTCCGGTCATGATTATAAGGTAAAGGAGGTCTGTTTAGCATATTAGATACATTTAAGTGTGTTTAAAATGATGTTATGACATTACTCTGTGTGTTCGCTCGGTGCTCCTGTGACATGTTCGCACTGCTAAGAGAAAAGTGCTCCTGCAGAATAAAACCGAGGGTAACGCAGATATGACGCAATTGACAGGCGATTCGCTCAAACGCTATGCTGAAACGTTGCAGTTCTTAGTTTTATTTATTTATTTATTTTTTAAAGAAAAAAACAACAAACAAAAAACACAATAGACAACTGCTAAATAATGGGAAATGAAAACAAAAACAAAAAACAGACAAACAAACAAAAAAGGTAGTGAAAAGAAGTTTCTTATACCTTTGGTTGATCCCCCCCCCCTTTCCTCTCCCGCATCTCTCTTCTCACACAACAAGACCAATCGGTGTTACGGTCCGATTACCCCATTTATTATTGTATGTATATTGGTGCACCTCTTCAGGGGCAGTACAGCACGCCTCTGCTAGAGATCCCCCTCACAAAACCCCTGTCAGGCATATCTGCTATTGCTTTGAGTGTTGTTGTTGTTTTTTTTTCTCCCACCCTTCTTTTGCATGTATTCTTTACAGTATTCTTGACTTCCCCCTTCTTTTAAATCGAAGGGAAGGGAAAGAGAACCATTTGGAAAGGGAAAAAGAGAGAGAGAAAAAAAAGATACCAATAATACTAACAAACAATAATACTAATAATAATTAGTTACAATGACCACTATCTAAACCGGCATACTTCACTGAGAGTCGAGCGAGTAGGGACCCCAAGGCTAAGTCTCCGCAGAGCAGCCCATTCCCCCCCAGGGACATGCACACATATCCACACAAAACATGATCTATAACCTCTTGTTAAGTAGTTGGGGGAAGGAGATGTAGAATAAGGGGATAAAAATGGGGAAAATGAGAACAAATACATAAACCCTATACCATATAATACATACATTTTACATATATACATATACATGCATACATTCTAAAATAAATACATAGTAATAATAATAATTTAAAAAAAAAGATATATCTGTATATCACCTTTGATATAATGGGGAGGTTCTGATATATTGGGAAACAAGGAAAATAAATACGTAATAATAACTTAGTATATTAAGTATTGTTTAGCATAAACATTAATGCAGTATTACTTTAGCCATACGGGGAACTTAGCTATAATATAGCAAAAAAAAAAAAATTAAAAAAAAAAAAAAAAAATATATATACATATATATATATATATATATATATATATATATATATATATATATATATATATATATATATATATATATATATATAATAATAATAATAAATAAATACATTAAAAATAATAATAATAATAATGATACAGATTATATTATGTAATACATTGCCTTACATTAATGTACAAATTACACATTAATGTTTTTTCATACATATAGGCCTACTTATTACATAAGAATATTTCGATCAGTGTTTTCAGATTTTGCAGTGTTTGAGTAGAGATACACGTAATGGTATTTATGGCGCTTACATAATTACACGTGCAAAAAAAAAAAAAAGTCGGTTAACAGTAACAAAGGTATCAGTTTTATATAGCTAATAAATGTTCAAAATTATGTGTAGAGATGTATTATCTTAATATTTGTTCTGACATGTTCTTATTACCATATGGGGATCAATTCATTTGTATTGTTTATATAGTATCTAATTATATAATTTAGTGATTTTAGATATAATGATTGAAATAATTGAAATGCCTGGATACTGTCTACTTATCTATATAATAGAGGAGTGGGGTGAATTGTTTTATAAATGTGTCCAATCGGTTTTTTGCTATTGCTGTTTGTCTTTCATTGATTATGTGATCTCTTAATAAGTGAGTCCAGTGTGTGGTGGAGATATTAGTTTTGTCTTTCCAGTGTAAGAAAATTGTTTTTTTGGCAATCGCTAGAGACAAGAGTAGTGGAGCAGTGTGTTCTATTGTATTCGGTATTATTAATGTATCACCTAACAGGCATAGTGATGGGGAGACTGGGATGTTACTGTTAAAAAGTATTGAAATAGTTTTGATAACTTCCTTCCAGAACAGGGTGACAGATAGACATAACCATATCGCATGGAGATATGTGTCTGGAGTGTTTAGAGTACAGTGTACGCATTTGTCTGTTTTGGTTAAACCCATTTTAAACAATTTTTGTTGAGTGAAATGTGTTCTATGTAATACTTTATATTGGATAAATTGAATGTTTTTATTTATACTGAAGCTGAATACATTATTACAGATTGTGTTCCAGAAATTGATGTCTGTATGTATATTGAGATCCTTTTACCATTTTTTGACGGGTGCATAGCATGTATAATCTGCTGAATTTAATAAATCATATATTTTCCGTATTAGTTTCGATGATTGGCTAATCGTCTCCATTTTGTCTAATACTGGTGCCTGTTGTATTTGTAAGTGACCAATTTTAGTAGTGATTGCACTCTTTATTTGTAAATAAAAGTAATGGTGATTTTTATCTAGATTGTATTTTTTTGATAACTCTTCAAACTGTAGGAATTTATTGTTCTTATATACATGATGTAAATCAAGCCTGCAGTCTCCCTCTCATTTACTGAAGCTTTCGCGCCTCGATCGCCCCCCGGTGACCGGTCCCAGTATAGCCGCCCCTCTGTGTTTTCTAATGGGCGCGAGGCAAACTAAATAATTAAATTACACTTCAAAATGTTTTCCCCAAAGTTAGTTTATGTCACTGAAGGCAGTTATCATCACGATGATTTCATTTCAGGTGTTCGTTTTTAAAATAAGTTTATTTTTAGTCAGTTATCTGACGCTTTAAAAACGGAGGTGTGACGTCATGATTGACAGCTGAGACTGACGGCTTCTCTGAGTGAAGTTGTCACTGAGGCACTAACGGACTTTTTTCGAAATTTTTGGGAGCAGATTAGAGCTTTAGCTTTAATTTCTACATTTCCATAACTGTTTATTTCACACCAACATAATTAATTGTTCTGCATCTGCGAGAGTGTGGGCGGGCTTTTGAAATCGCGGCTGTACTTCCTGCTCTACTTCCTGCGCTCTACTGCGCAACTCCGGTCCCGAAATCGCTACTGCGCAGACTCGGTCCCAAGATGTCCGCGCCGTGCAAGGCCGCCTGAAAGCTTCAAATCTGCCAAGCGGAAACGGATGATGTCGAGTCGTCCATATTTTTTTACGGTCTATGGATGTAAATACATAATGCTCTTCTCCATCCATTTTTTATTGACAAGTGGGAGTTTGTTAATGGTAAAGTCTGGGTTATTCCAGATTGGCGAAAGGTTATAGCGAAAAAGATTGACCAGTTATTTTATTAATTTCCACCAAGCCATTAGTGTAGTCTGGATTGCGGTGTTATGAAATAGTTTATGTTTTTTAATAGTATTACTAAAACGTGGGAAATCAGATATTGGGATTTCTTGGCATGCAGTTTGTTCTAATTGTATCCATGGATTGTGATAGTGGTCATTATTTATCCATTTAGTTAGGTGTTGTAGCTGTGCTGAAAGATAGAAGTATTGAAAGTTCGGTGCAGACAGTCCTCCTTGTTCTTTAGTTTTTTTTTTTGTAGTGTTCGTAATGCAATTCTAGGTTTTTGATTTTTCCAATAGAAATTGTTTATTATGCTGTCTAATGTATTAAACCATTTTTTAGGGGGGTTGTATTGGAAGCATGGTAAAGAGATCATTTATTTTCAGTAGTACTGACATTTTGATTGTGGCTATTCTTCCTATAGTTGAGATCGGTAGGTTCATCCATCTCTTTAGATCATTCTCGGGTTTTTTTAATGTCGGGGTAAAATTTAGATCAAACAGATCTGATATATTTGGAGAGAAATGTATTCCTAAATATGTAATGTTACCTACCCTGAACTGATTGTTGTTGTTTTTTTTTTTAAATAGTGGTGGTTCCGAATTCTTTATATAATGGGAGAATTACCGATTTATTCCAATTTATGGAGTAATCGGATATCCAGACTTTTCTGGATTCTGTAAGTATAGTATGATGTCATCTGCATATAATGATATTTTATGTTCAGTACTGTTTGATTTATAACCTTTAATATTGTTATTTTGTCTAATAGCTATTCCCAATGGTTCTATAAATAGTGCAAAAAGTCGCGGAGATAATGGGCATCCCTGCCTAGTACCTCTCTGCAGTTTAAATGGTGTTGATGTGATATCATTGGTGATAACTGATGCTGTTGGTGTACTGTATAACAACTTGATCCAGTGTATGAAATAATTCCCAAAACCATATTTTTCTAGTGTAGTGTAGAGAAATTTCCAATTTACCTTGTCAAATGCGTTTTCAGCATCAAGGGAGACGATAATCATTTGTGTTTTTTTTGTTTAGTGGAACTTGCCACTAAACTATTAATTATATCGAATAGCCGATGTATGTTGTTGGATGAATATCGTCCTCTGATAAAGCCTGTTTGTTCTGGATGGATAAGAGTTGGCAAGATTGATTCTAGACGAGTTGCTAATGCTTTACTTTCATTTTTTCAATTATTTTCATATGGACTGCATTTATATAGCGCTTTTATCCAAAGCGCTTTACATTTTTGACTCACATTCACCCATTCATACACCGACGGCGATGTCAGCCATGTAAGGCGCCATCCAGCTCGTCGGGAGCAGCTGGGGTTAGGTGTCTTGCTCATGGACACTTCGACACTTGGTTAGGTGGAACCGGTGATTGAACCACCAACCTTCTGGTTTGTAGACAACCTAAATGAACCACTGAGCCACTGCCGCCCCTCATATCTGTGTTAATAAGTGATATTGGACGGTAACTGGAGCATAGAGTTGGATCTTTATTTGGTTTAAGAAAAACTGATATTAGCGCCATATTCATATGTTTGGAGATTGATTTCTGTAGTCGCTCTTTGGAATAATGGTGAAATTATTGGCCAAAAATGTTTATAAAATTCAGATGGGTAACCATCCGGACCTGGTGCTTTATTGTTAGGCAGTGTGAATAGTGCTTTCTTGAATTAATCTATTGTTAATGGTTCCTCTAACATTTTTATTTGTGTGGGATTTAATATCGGCATTTTTATACTTTTAAAAAATAAGTCCATATCTTTAGTATTTTCCTTTTGTTTATTACTATATAATGATTCATAAAATGTCCTGAATATTGTGTTTATTTCTTGTGGGTTATGGATTATTTTATGTTCTGGATATTTTTATGAAGGTTTTTTTCTTTATTTTGTTTGAGTAAGTTAGCAAGATGTTTCCCAGATGTATCATTATGTTCAAAGTAGTGAGATTTTAATCGTTGTTTTTGAAATTCTATTTTTTTAAGGATAATTTCTTCCAATTGATTTTTTACATTATTTAGTTCTTTTAGGGTCTGATCACTTTGGTTTAGACAATATGTGTTATTTGATATTTTTAATTTGTTTTCTAATTCTTCTTCTAGTTTTTTGTTTTTCCTGTGTTTATATGTAGAATATGATATAATTTTTCCTCTTAAAATTACTTTAGCGGTTTACCATAATGTTGATGCAGATATATCTTGTGTATCATTTATTTCTAAAAAGGATGTCCATTCTGTTTTGAAAAATTCATTGAACTCTTTATCTTGAAGAAAAGATGTGTTCATTCTCCATCTTTGTGGATATTTAATATAACTTTTATTGTTGAGCGTTAGCGTGATGGGTGCATGATCTGAGATAATGATTGGATTAATTTTAGTCTCTATAATATCTGAAATGATGGAGTTTCTTTGTTAGGAAGAAATCTATACGTGAATATGACTTGTGAGAGAGAGTAAAGGGTACCATATGTCAGATTTGATTGATTGATGTGGTCATAAAAATTCCATAACCCCTCCCCCCCCCCCCCCCCTCCTCCCTCCCACCGGACTGGACACCTGTTTTATGACTATCAGTTTGACCATCTGTTTTATTACCTCCCTCCTCCTCCTATACACCCCCTTCAAAGGAATTTATGACTGTTTTGGTAACTTTGTGTGTGTGTGTGTGTTTTCGTAACGGTTTGAAAACAATCAAAGAATGTTTCAAATGTGCTTGAACCTTTTAATATGAGTGGGGTAATGTCATATGAATAGCAGTGACAAGTATAAGATCATGGAAATCAGTTTTTATTAACTCTTTCCCCGCCAAACACGGAAATTTCCGTTATTTGTGCTTTTGCCAGTCTCAGTGCCTCAGTTGTCGACACAGTTGTAAAGACACACCCCCAGTCTCCGCCCCTAACACTACCATTGATGTGGTACAAGGCCTAAAAGTAAAATAAATAAAAAAAAGCTAAACAAATAATATTAAGTTGTTTCACATTAGATTGCAATATAACATTTTTCTTTAGTTTAGACAAAAACAATGTTTTCCAATGGAGTTCAGTGCAAAAGCATCCTCTCTCTCCGATGACACTAGTTGGCGCTCACTCAAAAGGGAAGCTCAAAAATTCATGAAAATTGTTGGGTATATGTAGCATGGCATGCTGATGAAGCATGCAAAGTTTTAAAGAGATCAGACTAGACATGTGCCGATTTTCGATAATGCGATTTATCACGATAATGAATATGCACGATATTGTTATCATGGGCACTTTAAAATATCATAAATAATAATATATTAACAATTTATAATTTTTTTATAATGCACTCAAGAATACTTTGCCCATCAACCGTATAAATGCTCAACACTGCTGTATTCTGCGTCAAAGGGACACGCGCTCAGATATACTAGAACCAGGAAGTATGATCATATTAGTCCAGTTCTGTCAACACTGCACTGGCTCCCTATTAAACATCGCATACATTTTAAAATCTTGCTTATTACTTACAAAGCACTAAATAGTTTAGCTCCCCGGTACTTAAGTGAGCTTTTAACCCATTATACTCCATCACGTCTATTGCGGTCTCAAAACTCTGGCCAGTTGATAATACCTAGAATATCTAAATCAACTGCAGGCGTTCGATCATTTTCCTATTTAGCTCCTAAACTGTGGAATAGTCTTCCTAGCATTGTTCGGGAAGCAGACACACTCTGTCAGTTTAAATCTAGACTAAAAACACATCTCTTTACTATGGCATACACATAGAACATTTTTAACTTTCATTATTCAATTCAATTGACTGATTGTTAGGCTGCATTAACTAGGTCAGCCGGAACCGGGAACACTTCCCATAACACCTGATGTACTCGTTACATCATAAAAAGAGTGACATCTACGCTAATGTTAGTCTCTCTGTTTATCCCGAGGTTTATCCCGGATCTGGGCCCTGTCCGGATCGGATGGTGGACCTGCCTGGACATGACCAACGCATCCTGGAGTGTCTGCTGAGCCGTGTCAAATGGTGTCTCCTCCGAATTTGCCTCACTGGCACGACATGCTCAAAACCCGTCTTCGGCGCAATAATTCCGATTTTTCATGTATTCATACTCTTGTGTAATCGACGCCCCATCCTAAATAAATCTGTCTCTTCCGTGATACCGTGAAAATTTTGAATAATCCGATCTAATATGATTTCCGACCTGTAAGTTTGCCAGAATAATAATCTTACACGGTGTGTTAATAGGCCAGAGGAGAACTGGCACCCCGACTGAGTCTGGTTTCTCCCAAGGTTTATTTTTCTCCATCATGCCCTGATGGAGTTTTGGTTCCTTGCCACTGTCACCTTTGGCTTGGCTTGCTCAGTTGGGGACACTAAAAATATGATTAAAGTTATTCAACTTATTATACAAATAAAATGTATGAATTAGGTCTTATTTAATTCTATAAACTATAATACTGATCTGCCAACATTGTCGCTATATGATAAATTAAAATAAGCTGATAACATCACTGTTTTCTCCAGTACGACTGTACAGCCAAATCTAATTTTGTCGCAACATTATCCTGTTTGACACTGTGAAGCTGCTTTGACACAATCGTGATTGTAAAAGCGCTATATAAATAAAGTTGATTGATTGATTGATTGATATAAACAAGCCCAATGTGCGTTTGTACATGACTGAATAGGTGAAGGAGAGGCGCTGCTAAAGTGCCGCTCAGTGACAGCAGAGGGCGCTGATGGAACGGCAGAATGCCACGGTTACCCCGGAAACCAGCAAACAAACAAAAAACGTGTGTAGTTTTTAAAACAGCCATTCGTTTTTGTAATCTCAATGTTGTTCATCACAGCACCAAATACTTAATACTTAAAGACTTAATAGGCTATTTATTTTCAAACTTAAACATTTTTGTGTTTTAATCTGGACTACAACATGCCCTAATGATTAGAACTGTTCTGATTATTTGTTATTGTTCAGTCAAATTTTGAGACATACGACTTCATTATTACCAAACTGACAATGAAAAATACTTATAAAGAATTAATCATTATATGTTAATTTCTTAGTTACTGTTTAATAACATTAAAATCAAAATCAAAATAACTTTTTTAATGGACTTAAGATAAAACTAACAATGATCAGTATTTCTTAACTAACATTACCAAAAACATTATACTTTCTGTACCAATTGCTCAATCTTAGTTAATGCATTAAAAAATCAGACCTTATTGTAATTTATAAGCCTACCTGTTGTTCTTTATAGCCTAATTCTTTTGCAATTTAATCTGTTTGAAAATTGTACTTTTACAGCTCTGAAAAATATCAAGAGACATTGATTTCTCAATGAGGGGGTCTCTTAATTTTTTTTCCAGAGCTGTATATATTTTTGGTGCTTTGTATTATTGTATTTGAACATTCAGTTATTTTTGTTCTTACAAAAATAGTTCTTAAAGCTGTTATGCTATGGCAACACTTTTTTTTGCAACTTATTTCAATATCGTGATAATATCATATACCGTGATAAAACTTCATCAATTAATCGCAACATGAAAAATTGATATCGGCACATGCCTAGATCAGACTATAGGTGGCGCTATAACTGTTAAAAAGCTTTAAAAACCATGCATTTCTTATGGTAAATTGCCTATATTGGCTGTAAATGGACTTTTCCATCTATTATTTTAGTTTTTATAATCTTGCTAAATAAAACTTAATGTCTTTAATGCCTATGTGCTTAAAAGGGCTTAAAGACTTGAACCCCGCTAAATGCTGCTTGCAGCTTTAATTATTAGGGGTTCAAGCACGAAGTGCTTGAAAACGTCTCGGTTACGTATGTAACCCTCGTTCCCTGAAGGAGGGAACGGAGACGTACGTCAGAACTGAACCGACGAATGGGATCTTACTTTAGAGACCAATCCTACTTCGAGCATCTAACAACGAGCCAATGAAATTTGGCATGCGATCACGCATTCCACGCTCCGCCCCGCAGCGCGGGTATAAAACAGGAAGTGGAATGATAGATCAGCGCTTTTCCTGCTGAGGAGCCGAAAGGTGACCGGACTCCCAGCGGAAGCACAGCATCTAGCGACGGGACGTACGTCTCCGTTCCCTCCTTCAGGGAACGAGGGTTACATACGTAACCGAGACGTTCCCTTTCAGTCGGTCACGTTCGACGTACGTCAGAACTGAACCGACGAATGGGATCCCTATGGAAAACGCCAGGATGCTGGCCCTTCCAGCGTCCTGCTTGAGCGCACTGCACCGTCTAGTATGGTACGGAAGTCAGGGCTCCAAGCAGGGAGTACAGTCACTGCTGTTTCTGCAAGACCCACTCAGAATGACTATTGGATAACGCTGGGAAAGCGTGCCTACCTCGTTCTTTTAGAGAGAGGGTACGCTGCGGGGCCACGTCCTTCAGGAAAGGAGAGGTGGCAGAATACACATAAGGACTAACCTGGCAGGGTAGTGCAACATATGGCAGTCTCTGGGGTGGTTCCAGCCTGATTGAAGGGGGGAAAGAACACGCCCAGAGACGACAGAGTGGGCTCTGTCGAGGGAAAGACACGGGGCTAGCCCAAAAGGTAGCTGGAACCGTGGAAAAATACACATATGGGGTTGCCGTGAGGGAACCGCTACATATGGAACCCAGCCTACAGCCACGTTTCACAAGCATACGGTTGCAGGCCTGGCGTCAGACGGTCCGCAACGTCTGACACCGGAGGGGTGACGGAGGAGCTCGACAGGGTTAGCCGGTTTCCCGGGGAACACAACTGGAGACAATAGACGCACGTATCCGGCCCAGAGGGCGGGAGTGGCGTTTCGCAAGCCGACACTTAGAACGGGCACTTAACGCTCCTGGCCACTGGGGGCGAGGATGCGGGAAGATACCGGCTCTACACGTAACCTATAGAATCTAGCAAACGTGTTAGGTGTCGCCCAGCCCGCAGCTCTACATATGTCTGTCAGCGAGGCGCCTTGAGCCAGCGCCCAGGAAGAAGCAACACTCCGAGTGGAGTGAGCTCTTACACCGAACGGGCAAGGCACGTCTTGGGACTGGTAGGCCAAGACTATAGCATCCACTATCCAGTGGGCTAACCTCTGCTTGGAGACAGCCTTTCCCTTCTGCTCGCCTCCGTAACAGACAAAGAGTTGCTCTGAGGTCCGAAGGCTTTGGGTCCGGTCAACGTAAGCGCGAAGAGCGCGGACCGGACACAGCAAAGCCAGGGCTGGGTCTGCCTCCTCCGAAGGCAGCGCTTGCAGGTTCACCACCTGATCCCGGAAGGGAGTGGTAGGAACCTTGGGCACATATCCGGGCCGGGGTCTCAGGACAACGTGAGAGTTACCTGGCCCGAACTCTAGGCACGATTCGTTGACCGAAAGTGCATGCAGGTCCCCTACCCTCTTGATCGAGGCCAATGCCGTCAGGAGCACTGTCTTCATTGACAAGATCTTAAGCTCACAAGACGCCAAAGGCTCGAAGGGAGGGCTCTGAAGTGCTCTGAGCACTAGAGCTAAGTCCCAAGAGGGTATCGAGGATGGACGAGGAGGATTTAGTCTCCTCGCACCTCTGAGGAACCTGACGATTAGGTCGTGCTTCCCCACGGACTTACCTTCTACTACATCATGGTACGCTGCTATTGCTGCAGCATATACCTTGAGGGTGGAGGGAGACAGCCTTCTCTCCAACCCATCTTGCAGGAAGGAAAGCACGACACTGATCGAACACCTTCGGGGGTCTTCCCGGCGGGAAGCGCACCACTCAACGAACAGGTTCCACTTCAGAGCATAGAGGCGCCTCGTAGAGGGGGCTCTAGCTGAAGCGATGGTATCTACGACAGCTTGTGGTAGTCCATCTAGAACCTCCGCGTCCCGTCCAGGGACCAGACATGAAGATTCCAGAGGTCTGGACGCGGGTGCCATAGCGTGCCCCGTCCCTGAGAAAGAAGGTCCTTCCTCAGGGGAATCGGCCAAGGAGGGGCTGTCGCGAGGAGTGTGAGTTCTGGGAACCAGGTCCGGTTGGGCCAATACGGCGCAACTAACAAGACCTGCTCCTCGTCCTCCCTGACCTTGCACAGAGTCTGTGCAAGAAGGCTCACTGGGGGAAACGCATACTTGCGTAGGTCCCGGGGCCAGCTGTGCGCCAGTGCATCTGTGCCGAGGGTACCCCCGGTCAGGGAATAGTACCACTGGCAATGGGTCGAGTCCGGAGAGGCAAACAGGTCGACCTGTGCGGCTCCGAACTGGTCCCATATCAGCTGGACCGCCTGGGGGTGGAGTCGCCACTCTCCCGGAGGTGTCGGCTGACGAGAGAGCTCGTCGGCTGTCTGGTTCAGCACACCAGGGACATGAATGGCCCGAAGCGACCTCAGCTGCTTCTGACTCCACAGGAGGAGGTGGCGGGCGAGTTGGAGCAGACGACGGGAGCGTAGACCACCCTGACGGTTGATGTACGCAACGGCCGTGGTGCTGTCCGTACGGACCAGTACAATGCTTCAAAGCAATCCGAGCGGCGTGACCGCGGCTGCAGATGCCATATGCCCCAGGAGCCTCTGAAAGAATTTCAGTGGGACCGCTGTCCTGCTCTTGAACATATTCAAGCAGTTCAACACCGACTGGACTCGCTCCTCGGTGAGGCGCGCAGTCCGGTTGACCGAGTCCAGCTCCATACCGAGATAAGAGATCCTCTGTGTAGGACAGAGTTTGCTCTTCTCTCGGTTGACCCGAAGGCCCAACTGGCTGAGGTGACTGAGCACCAGGTCCCTGTGTTCGCACAACTGGTCCTTCGACTGGGCAAGGATCAGCCAATCGTCGAGGTAGTTGAGGATCCGAACGCCGCGTTCTCTGAGCGGAACAATGGCTGCCTCCGCGACCTTTGTAAAGACGCGGGGCGACAGGGACAGCCCGAAGGGCAGGACCTTGTACTGATATGCTTTCCCCTCGAACGCAAAGCGTAGGAACGGTCTGTGTCGAGGGAGAATAGACACATGGAAGTACGCGTCCTTCAGGTCGATTGCTGCAAACCAATCCTGGGGACGGATGCACTGGAAAATGCGTTTCTGCGTCAACATCCTGAACGGGAGCTTGTGCAGGGCCCGATTCAGAACTCGCAGGTCCAGGATTGGTCGTAACCCACCCCCTTTCTTGGGCACAATGAAGTAGGGGCTGTAGAACCCCGTCTTCATATCGGCTGAAGGAACCGGCTCGATCGCGTCCTTCGCCAGTAGGACCTCGATCTCTGACCTCAAGACCTGAGCATCGCTGCTTCGCACGGAGGTGAAGAGGATGCCCTTGTACTTGGGCGGCCAGCGCGCGAACTGAATCGCGTAGCCGAGTCTGATGCTACGGATGAGCCAGCAAGACGGCCTGGGGAGACCTAGCCAGGCCCCCAGAGACCGTACAAGCGGGACCAACGGCACCACAGACGTGCCCGGGGTGGGGCAGCGAAGCGGAGTACTCTGGCCCGACTCGGGAGGCCCGGAGGCGGCCCAAAGTGTTGCCTGAGCACTCCTGGTTTGGACAGAGAGTGGGTGAGAAGGCCCGGAGGCGTCCTCGGAGCCCACTCTGCTGCCCACTGCCCGGAGGCAGGGAAGTGAAGCACTCAGCCCCGACCCGGAAGGCCCGTGGGCGGTCCGGAGTGTTGACTGAGTGCTCACGAGAGAGGCAGTGTGTGGGTGAGAAGGCCCGGGGGCGTCCTCGAGGCCCACACAGCTGCCCCCTGGCGACGGGAGGGTAGGAAAGGAGTGACAAGGCCCGTGGGCGTCGCACACTGCCAACCTGACCCTCTTGGGGCCCAGAGAGAGAGGAAATTGGTCTTTTCGTGAAAATGTGGGTACCGCATTGTGGGGGGGGGGGGGGGGGGATGCGGACATCATCTCCCTCAGAGCAGCTCCTCTTCTCCCTGGGCTGCCCGTCTCAGGGCCGCTTCCCCTTACGCTTGCCGGCAGGTTTCGCGGGCCCTTGGACGGGTTGGGCGGCCCCCTTGCGTCCGGCACCCTGCTTCGCGGGTGGAGGCTGCTGCTTGGGCTTAGCAGGGGCGGAGGCGGACGCCGGGGGACGCCCTCGGCGACGAGCAGACTGGGGGGCTGCCCCGGGCGGCTGGGTGGAGGCAGCAGCGGGCCGCCGGGGCAGGATATTCTTGATGGCCTCCGTCTGCTTCTTGGCCACCGAGAACTGCTGGGCAAAGTCCTCGATGGCGTCGCCGAAGAGGCCGGCCTGACAGACAGGCGCGTTCAAAAACCGAACCTTGTCCGAGTCCCGCATGTCTGTCAGGTTCAGCCACAGGTGGCGTTCCTGGACCACCAAAGTGGACATCGCCCGACCCAGGGAGCGTGCCGTGACTTTCGTCGCCCGGAGGGCGAGGTCCGTCGCGGCACGCAGTTCCTGCATAACTGCCTGGTCGGAACCACCCTCGTGCAGTTCCATGAGCGCTTTGGCCTGGTGGACCTGCAGGAGCGCCATGGCGTGCAAAGCTGATGCAGCTTCTCCGCAGGCTGAGTAAGCCTTGCCCGTCAAACCGGACGAGAACTTACACGCCCGGGAGGGGAGACGCGGGGCGTGCCTCCAGTCCGCAGCGGTCTTAGGACACAGACGCATCGCAACCGACCGCTCGACTGGAGGGATCCCCTCGTAGCCCTTAGCTGCACCACCATCGAGAGTGGTGAGGATGGAGGAGTCAGTCGATCGCTGGCGAGCGCTATACGGCGCCACCCACGACTTTGTGAGCTCCTGATGCACTTCCGGAAAGAATGGCACCGGGGCGGGACGCTGAGAACCAGCGCGACCCGTCCCAAGAAACCAATCGTCCAGCCGCGAAGGTTCGGGACGTGGTGGAGGGTTCCACTCAAGCCCGACACTTGCGGCGGCCCGGGCAAGCATAGCCGTAAGTTCCGGGTCGGACTCAGGCAACGCTGTCACACCCGAGGGGGGCAACGCAGCCGAGTCTTCATCCTCGGAACCCATTAGCTCATCCCCCGATGCAGCGACTGACATCTGGTCCTCCGCCGGAGCCCCAAAAGAGACGACTGGCGCTCCACGTGGGAGGTCAGCGCGCCCTTCCGGAAGCTCCACCGGCACAGTGGAGGGGGGAGGGGCCCGAGGAGCCGTGAGACCCGTCGGGTTTACCCTGACCGACACCCTCAGGTCCCAGCCAAGGTCATCAGCCAAAGTAGTAGCCCTCTGCTTTGCAGCTGGAGGACCACTAGATCGGGGGATGGACGATGGCGCTCCACCTCTTCTGAGGTACTGGAGACGGGACCGCAACACTGCGATGGACATATTCCCGCAATGGGAACATGTCTCATCCACGAACGCAGCCTCAGCGTGCTGTGCGCCCAGACACGAGAGACAACGAACGTGCCCGTCAAGCGGAGACAGAAATCGACCGCACCCAGAAACACACGGCTTGAATGACATCTTGAAAAGGACGCAGGGTCAAACCGTGTTGCTCTTTTGTGAATGGAAGTTGCTCTTTTAGCGTGCTGAAGCACTCAGGGAGATGACCGCGGCTCCACACAGTTCGATCTGCAAGCCTGTGTGAGCTCTCAGTGATATGTATGTGTGTGTGTAACGCCCAGCGAACCAACTGTAATGTGTGAAAGGAAACGCTCAGCGAACCAACAGCTCTTTGAACACTCAATCACTGATTTAGACGGTCTCTCACTGACGCGCCGTATCACCCGCACTGGCAAACTCTCAAACACTTGTAGACTCGTAGTCAGAAAGCTCTTCGTAGAAACAGCAATAGCACAGTTCGGCTCCAAAGTAGAAAGCGCTGATCTATCATTCCACTTCCTGTTTTATACCCGCGTTGCGGGGCGGAGCGTGGAATGCGTGATCGCATGCCAAATTTCATTGGCTCGTTGTTAGATGCTCGAAGTAGGATTGGTCTCTAAAGTAAGATCCCATTCGTCGGTTCAGTTCTGACGTACGTCGAACGTGACCGACTGAAAGGGAACCTCTTGTTATTGTAAGGATTTTTAGGGGTTCAAGCCCGAAGGGCTGAAACCCTATTGTAATTGTACTGATTTTTATTATTATTAGGGGTTCAAGCACGAAATGCTGAACACCTATTGTATTTGTGCTGATTTTTATTAGGGGTTCAAGCACGAAGTGCTGAAACCCTATTGTAATTGTATTGATTTTTATTATTATTAGGGGTTCAAGCACGAAGTGCTGAACACCTATTGTATTTGTACTGATTTTTATTATTATTAGGGGTTCAAGTACGAAGTGCTGAAACCCTATTGTAATTGTATTGATTTTTATTAGGGGTTCAAGCACGAAGTGCTGAACACCTATTGTATTTGTGCTGATTTTTAGGGGTTCAAGCACGAAGTGCTGAACACCTATTGTAATTGTATTGATTAGGGGTTCAAGCACGAAGTGCTGAACACCTATTGTATTTGTACTGATTTTTAGGGGTTCAAGCACGAAGTGCTTGAAAACCTATTGTATTTGTGCCGGTTTATTATTCTGCCATAAAACGCATCGTGCAGACCAAACCATAAGGGCTAGAGACTTGAAACTTGGCCAATAGGTAGTACAAAAATCGAGGAGAGGTTATCAAATTATGAGCCAGATTGGCCCATAGGTGGCGCTATAGCGATCAATTGCGCAAAACTGCTCATAACTCCTAGACCGTTGGCCGTAGCCTCAAGTGCCTTATAACGCTGGAATTCTTGGCTCGAGACGGACCAGACGCATGCCTCGGATTGGCTCGTGACCTGGGAAAATGTCCGGCTATTTTGGCTTTTTCCAAAAACCTACTTTTGCGAACTAGTCCCTGTTTTTTGGCCAAACCGGGACCAAGCCAGTGCAGGCAGATTCTCTGGAGTCTGAATGTCGATAATCATTGAAAAAAAGTGGAAATTTGGGTTCAGGGTTCCTAAGGGCCGCCAAGTTTGAGGTGGGAGGAGCCCCTTTCGACTTAATTGGCTATAGCTCGTCAACGGAACGAGATATTTTCACCAAACTCAGCACAACTATGTAAGAGCTCATTCTGTGGTCACCCGAAAAAGGACGTGGCAACTGGCCTCTTGGTGGCGCTTTAACTGTTAGAAAGGTCAACTACATTATCCTATGCAAAATGACATTTAAATGACTAAAAAATGTCTGTTCTGCGCAGAACTTCACCAAATTAGCTGAGCATGTGCACCCTATTATTGTAAAGCAGCGTGCAAACTTTTATGGAGATCGGGCCATCGGTAGAGGTATTACAGTTTAAAAGGGAATTTTTTTTAATTAAAAATAAAAATCATTTCCATGATAAATGAGCTGAAAATGCAAAAATCTACCGTGTTCCTCTCTGCCGGCCATGTCAAAACGCTTGATAAAGTTTTTGTAACCAGCAGCTCAAAAATCAGGCGCTGAGACCCTATAGTTTTTTTTTTACAAGCCTTTTTAGGCCCTTTTACGCCTCTATTATTAGGGGTTCAAGCACGAAGTGCTTGAAAACCTATTGTATTTGTGCCGGTTTATTATTCTGCCGTAAAACGCATCGTGCAGACCAAACCATAAGGGCTAGAGACTTGGCTCGAGACGGACCAGACGCATGCCTCGGATTGGCTCGCTCTTCGGGCGCCAATTTTGAGATATTTTGGGTTTTTTGAAAAACCTACTTTTGCAAACTGGTCCCTGGTTTTTTGACCGATCGGAACCAAACCAGTGCAGAAATATTCTCTGGAGTCAGATTATCAATAATCATTGAAAAAAAGTTGAAACTTTGATTCAATTTTGCTAAGGGGCGTCAAAATGGACGTTCAAGGCGGAGCCTATTTTATTAATAAGGCTATAACTCAAGAAAGAAATGAGATATCATCACCAAACTTGGTGCACTTATGTATGGGCTCAATCTTTGGTCACGATAAAAAAATCGCGATGATTGGGCTCTAGGTGGCGCTATAATGTTAAAAAAACATAAAAACGGCTATAACCACCTGACTGTTAGTCTGATTGACTTGAAAATTGGTATGCAGTATCTTGGTCCAAGGCCCCATGTATGTATATGAGGACATCAGCGTATCTCAATCAACATGGCCGCCATCGGCCAATGAAGTTGATACCTATAAGACAAGGTTAACGGAGGCCAATCAGAACGAAACTTGATGGGCATGTTTGACTCATGGCCCTAGAGGTCTGTAAGAATTTTGAAAGAAATCAACCACTAGTTGGCGCTAACGAGTTTTATGGCTCTGTAATCACGTGGTGTTTGACATATCCACACCATATGCATATCAATTGATAGATCTCCTCATGTTAAATAACTTTGCCTCTAGAGCCATTGCTGTCAATCAAATCGTTCATTAAATATTTGCAATTATGTTAAAAACCTACTTTTGCAAACTAGTCCCTGTTTTTTTACCCGATTGGAACCAAACCACTCTAGGACAATTTTCTGGACTCTCTAGAGCAATCATCTTTGAAAAAAAAGTTGAACTTTTGCATTTGGATGGCCATAACAGGGACATTTAGAAAAGAGGTGTGGCAAAATACATTCAAAAGCCTATAAATACTAAGGGAAAACTCAAAACTTCACGACAATTGTTGGGTATATGTGGCATAACATGCTGAAGAAGCATGCAAAGTTTTATGGAGATCATACCATAGGTGGCGCTATACTGTTAAAAAGCTTTAAAACCATGCATTTCCTATGGTAAATTCCCTTTATTGGCTGTAAATGGCCTTTTCCATCTGTTATCATATAATGTTCAAATCATTTGTTAGATCTGCTCATTCTGACTCTCTAGATCAATTGAGAATGAGATGTCGTCACGACACAGTGCCCCGCCCATAGAGATCATGGAATCCTCCCCCTTCTGCCATTTTGGGAGGATAGTACTCGCCTTAGTGGAGTCGGACAGAGACTGGAGAAGAGATATTCTGATGATTATTAAGTACAACATTTTCTAAACTCAATGTAACATGAAGTTTTAATCCACCCAAGCCGAGCTGAGAAAGCAGCTGCTGATAAACATACGGTATAATTCACCACAGGGTGTCAGTCATCGTCTAAACTTGTGACCGCGAAGCTGAAGTGTGTAACACCTGATGAATACGATCCTTTATTTATTTGTATTAAACATTTTGATCACTATTCTGTCATTTTCACTATCAATCATTTTACTGTATGTAATTTACATGTTTATGCCCAAAACGCTTAATTAATATTCAAAGTAGGCCTATAGTTGACAAATTTTCCTCTAACGTTACATTAATTTAAGGCACGTACCGAGCATTTATTCTACTTAAGAAGGCTGGACTAAAAGCACCAGCACACACAAGCGATCCTTTTTATTAGTCAAATTCATTTAGAAATCAAAACAGTGATCAGTACGAGAAAAACTCTTACTGAGAGGACGAGCACTGGACTGCTGCAGGATAGTGGGGAGATTTATTTATTTATTATTCAGAATGCACAGAAAATATATGTATAGAAACATTTCAGGAAGGTAGTAAAGCGTCTAACATTAGGTCTCTGTTCCATTGTGCTGCAGGCAGCTCGTATGGGTCGACGTTTTTGATCTCAGCCAGCTTAAATACCTCTGCCTGGCGCTGGTAGTAAGTTTCTCCCTGTAAGAGGCCTCCATTTCTCCGTTTAAACGCAGTGATGATAATTCCTCAAGCCGTCTTTCCTGCTCCGATCTCTGTATAGCTCTTACAATGTTGCCCCTGGCAACCGATAGCGTAGGATCCCAAAATGGTGGACGGGCTTAGACACCGCCCAATTCGTCACGTGACAGCAAGCTACCATGACATATGTCCTCATTCTCAATAATTATCCAAAAAAATTACTTTTGCATTTGGATAGCTATAATAGGGTCATATCAAAATGTGACTTTGACCAAGTGTACCTAAACCTTTAACTCCTCAATAAATGTTTAGATCTTCTCAAAAATAGTTAAGTAAATGTGACATGTGACTCTAAACAAGCATTCAAACTTTTATGGAGATTGGTCTATAGGTGGCGCTATAACTATAAAAGCTTTGATGCGTTTGCTATGGTAAATTTCCTGTAATTGTTGTAAATGGTCTTTTGTATCTATTATCGTATAATGCTCAAATGATTTGTTAGATCTGCTCATTCTGACAGGTCAATAATTATCCAAAATGACTGGCATTTGCATTTGGATGGCTATAATTGGGTCATTTCAATATGTGGCCTTGACCAAGTGTCCCCGAAACCCTTTAATAAATCCTCAATGAATGCTCAGATCTTCATTTTATCTCAGTTTTAATTAATTTAATGCTTAAAGGCCTTAAATACAAAAGACCTTAACTGTTTAAAGGCCTTAAATGCTTGAACCCCGCTAAATGCTGCTTGCAGCTTTAATTAGGGGTTCAAGCACGAAGTGCTGAAACCCTATTGTAATTGTACTGATTTTTATTATTATTATTATTATTATTATTATTATTATTATTATTATTATTATTAGGGGTTCAAGCACGAAGGGCTGAAACCCTATTGTAATTGTACTGATTTTTTTAGGGGTTCAAGCACGAAGTGCTGAAACCCTATTGTAATTGTACTGATTTTTATTATTATTATTATTAGGGGTTCAAGCACGAAGTGCTGAAACCCTATTGTAATTGTAAAGATTTTTATTATTATTATTAGGGGTTCAAGCACGAAGTGCTGAACACCTATTGTAATTGTATCAATCAATCAACTTTATTTATATAGCGCTTTTACAATCACGATTGTGTCAAAGCAGCTTCACAGTGTCAAACAGGATAATATTGCGACAAAATTAGATTTGGCTGTACAGCCGTACTGGAGAAAACAGTGATGTTATCAGCTTATTTTAATTTATCATATAGCGACAATGTTGGCAGATCAGTATTATAGTTTATAGAATTAAATAAGACCTAATTCATATATTTTATTTGTATAATAAGTTGAATAACTTTAATCATATTTTTAGTGTCCCCAACTGAGCAAGCCAAGCCAAAGGCGACAGTGACAAGGAACCAAAACTCCATCGGGGCATGATGGAGAAAAATAAACCTTGGGAGAAACCAGACTCAGTCGGGGTGCCAGTTCTCCTCTGGCCTATTAACACACCGTGTAAGATTATTATTCTGGCAACCTTACAGGTCGGAAATCATATTAGATCGGATTATTCAAAATTTTCAGGGTATCACGGAAGATACAGATTTATTTAGGATGGGGCGTCAATTACACAAGAGTATGAATACATGAAAGATCGGAATTATTGCGCCGAAGACGGGTTTTGAGCATGTCGTGCTAGTGAGGCAAATTCGGAGGAGACACCATTTGACACGGCTCAGCAGACATTCCAGGATGCGTTGGTCATGTCCAGGCAGGTCCACCATCCGATCCGGACAGGGCCCAGATCCGGGATAAACCTCGGGATAAACAGAGAGACTAACATTAGCGTAGATGTCACTCTTTTTATGATGTAACGAGTACATCAGGTGTTATGGGAAGTGTTCCCGGTTCCGTCTGACCTAGTTAATGCAGCCTAACAATCAGTCAATTGAATTGAATAATGAAAGTTAAAAATGTTCTATGTGTATGCCATAGTAAAGAGATGTGTTTTTAGTCTAGATTTAAACTGACAGAGTGTGTCTGCTTCCCGAACAATGCTAGGAAGACTATTCCACAATTTAGGAGCTAAATAGGAAAATGATCGACCGCCTGCAGTTGATTTAGATATTCTAGGTATTATCAACTGGCCAGAGTTTTGAGACCGCAATCGACGTGATGGGGTATAATGCATTAAGAGCTCGCTTAAGTACCGGGGAGCTAAACTATTTAGTGCTTTGTAAGTAATAAGCAAGATTTTAAAATGTATGCGATGTTTAATAGGGAGCCAGTGCAGTGTTGACAGAACTGGACTAATATGATCATACTTCCTGGTTCTAGTAAGAACTCTAGCTGCTGCATTTTGGACTAGCTGGAGTTTGTTTATTAAGCGAGCAGGGCAACCACCCAGTAGAGCATTAATCTAGCCTTGAGCTCATGAACGCATGTACTAACTGTTCAGCATTTTGCATTGAAAGCATGTGCCATAATTTAGATATATTTTTAAGATGATAGAATGCGGTTTTACAGATGCTAGAAACGTGGCTTTCAAATGAAAGATTGGTATCAAAGAGCACACCCAGGTTCCTCACTGACGACGAGGGCTTGACAGAGCAGTCATCAAGTGTTAGACAGTATTCTCGGTTACTACTTGTGGAGCTTTTTTGTCCAATAATTAAAAATTCAGTTTTATCTGAATTAAGTTGCAGAAAATTACTATTCATCCAATTTTTCATATCAGCTATGCATTCTGTTAATCTTGTGAATTGGTAGGTTTCATCAGGGCGTGAGGAAATATAGAGCTGAGTATCGTCAGCATAACAATGAAAACTAACGCCATGCTTCTTAATGATATCTCCCAGTGGTAGCATATACAGGGTGAAAAGCAACGGTCCTAACACTGAGCCTTGCGGTACCCCATACTGAACTTGTGATCGGTGTGACATCTCTTCATTTACTGCTACAAACTGATAACGGTCAGATAAGTACGATTTAAACCATGCCAAAGCAGTTCCACTAACGCCAACATAATTTTCGATTCTATTCAGAAGAATATTGTGATCGATAGTATCAAATGCAGCGCTAAGATCGAGTAACACTAATAGAGAGATACAACCACGATCAGATGATAAGAGTAAATCATTTGTAACTCTAATTAGAGCAGTCTCAGTACTATGATACGGTCTAAATCCTGACTGGAAATCCTCACATATACCATTTCTTTCTAAAAAAGAACATAATTGTGAAGACACGGCCTTTTCTAGTATTTTTGATAGAAACGGTAGATTCGAGATTGGCCTGTAATTGACTAATTCTTTAGGATCAAGTTGCGTTTTTTTAATAAGTGGTTTAATTATAGCCAACTTTAAAGTTTTCGGTACATATCCTAATGTCAAAGATGAATTAATGATATTAAGCAGAGGATCTATGACCTCTGGAAGTATCTCTTTTAATAGCCTAGTCGGTATAGGGTCAAGCATACATGTTGTTGATTTTGATGATTTTACAAGTTTAGCCAGTTCTTCTCCTCCTATAGCAGTGAATGAGTGTAATTTTTCCTCAGTGACACTACAGCGCTCTGTCTGAAGTGATACTGTAATAGACGGCTGCATGGTTATAATTTTATTCCTAATATTATCAATCTTACTAGTAAAGAAGTTCATAAAGTCATCACTGCTGTGTTGTTTACAAACATCAGAAGCTGAAGCTTTATTTTTTGATAATTTAGCCACTGTATCGAATAAAAACTTAGGGTTGTGTTTGTTTTCTTCTAAAAGAGTTGAGAAATAAGCAGATCTAGCAGTTTTTATGGCCTTTCTGTATGCAATCATGCTCTCTTTCCACAAATTGCGAAAAACCTCTAGTTTTGTTTTCTTCCAGCTGCGCTCCATTTTTCTGGCTGCTGTTTTAAGGGCCCGAGTGTGCTCGTTGTACCACAGCGTTGGATTATTTGCTTTAATCTTCTTTAAGCGCCGGGGAGCAACTATGTCTAAAGTGCTAGTAAGGAGAGAGTCAATAGTTTCGGTTGCAGCATCAAGTTCCTCTTGGCTATCTGTAATGCTGAGGAGATGGAACTGATGAGGAAGATTATGTACAAAGCAATCTTTAGTCGCAGCGGTTATCGTCCTGCCATATTTGAAGCGAGGGGATGGCTTTGCAGCCTTAGGTAAATTAAGTATACATGATATTAGGTAATGATCTGAGATGTCATCGCTCTGCTGCAGAATTTTAACAGTATCAACATTTATTCCATGTGACATTATTAGATCTAAAGTATGATTAAGGCGATGAGTGGGTCCCGATACGTGTTGTCTAACTCCAATAGAGTTTAGAATGTCTCTAAATGCCAATCCCAATGCGTCTTTTTCATTGTCTACGTGGATATTAAAATCCCCAACAATTAGTACTTTATCTACAGCTAATACTAACTCCGATACAAAACCAGCAAATTCTTTGATAAAGTCTGTATTGTGCCCTGGTGGCCTGTATACAGTAGCCAACAAAAATGTCAGAAGGGATTTATCATTTACACTACACAGTGTTACATAAAGCACCAAAACTTCAAAGGAATTATATTTGAAACTAGACTTCTGAGTAATACTGAAAATATTATTATAAATTACAGCCACACCTCCCCCTTTACCTTTCAGACGTGGCTCATGTTTGTAACAATAATCTCGGGGGGTGCACTCATTTAAAGTAATGTAATCGTCAGGTTTTAGCCAGGTTTCTGTCAAACACAGCACATCTAAGTTATGATCTATAATCATATCATTGACAACAAGCGTTTTTGGCGAAAGGGATCGAATATTCAGCAACCCAAGCTTTATCAATTGTTCATCCGTATTATATCTGTTGTTTATTTGTTGGACATCAATTAAATTTTTATTGTTGAATGGTTTTGATGGTTTTTTGTATTTACTAATTCGGGGAACAGACACAGTCTCTATATGATAATATCTAGGTGAAAGAGTCTCTATGTGCTGGGATTTTGCTGACTTTGGTGACGTGAGACAGCTAGCAGACGGTTGGTTTAGCCAGTTTGTCTGCTTCCTGACCTGGGCCCCAGTGAGTCAAGGTTTAGCTCTAAGACTATGTGCCAAATTACTAGAGAGAAGAGCAGCACCAGCCCAGGAGGGATGAATGCCGTCCATCTTCAACAGGTCAGGTCTGCCCCAAAAACTTTTCCAATTGTCTATGAACCCTATGTTATTTTGCAGACACCACTTAGACAACCAGCCATTGAGTGATGATAATCTGCTAACTATTTCATCACTCCTTTTCGCGGGGAGAGGACCAGAGAAATATACGGCTTTTGACATCGTACTTGCGAGTTTACACACCTCTTTAATGTTAATTTTGGTGATCTCCGACTGGCGAAGTCGAACATCATTAGTGCCAACGTGAATAATAATCTTAGAGAATTTACGATTAGCTTTAGCCAGCACTTTTAAATTTGCTTTGATGTCAGGCGCTCTGGCTCCCGGTAAACATGTGACTATGGTGGCTGGTGTCTCTATTTTCACATTCCGTGTAATAGAATCGCCAATAACTAGGGCACTTTCAACAGGATCCTCAGTGGGTGCGTCACTGAGTGGGGAGAACCTGTTTGATGTTCTAATCGGAACGGAAGAGTGGTTTTTTGATCCGCGACTATGCTTTCTCATCGTCACCCAGCCCTGCTGCGCGGGCTCAGCCGGAACCAAACAATGAGTGTTCACTAAGCTAGTCGCATCCAAAGCAGTATCTAAAGCTGTTACATTCTCACTACTCTCACATAAAGCTTGGATGCGTGTCTCTAAATCTGAAATCTTCTCCGTCAGCCTGATTAATTCCTTACATTTATCACATGTGAAGCCCTGTTCGCCAACGGAGATAGATATGCTAAACATGTAGCATGCAGTGCAAGTGACAATGACAGGAGAAGAAGACATGGCTTACCGTATTTGTTGATGAATTCAAAACTTACCACAGTTGTCTGATGGAGTCTTTTTAATAATCCAACTCACCACAGTTGTCTATAGAACTCAGAAAACAGGAGACCTGGATGCTGGGATGGAAAGCTACCAGGCTAGCGAAAAGCTAACGTGTGGTAGTGATTTAGATTAAAAGCTAGTAATGTCAAATTTAAATTGATAGGCTATATTAAACACTATATGGTGATGAGTAAGTTATATTTAGCAGTGTAAATTACAAAGAAAATATATCAAATAGAGATTCAAACACAGCTATACAGAGCTACAAACACTGTGGTGGCAGCAGCAGCAGGCAGACAGACAGGAGCAATCGATCAGGAACAATCAATCCGTAAGTGTTTTAACTTCTCAAATTAATTTCTATGAAAGTTAAGCTTCCAAAGGCATGAACTGAAAACGCGCTGTGAATGTATGCCGCGAATGTGGTCGCGATTACCTCAGCTCTCATCACGAGAGCTCATCAACTCATTTATGACGTTAAATGTAATCTGAGTCTGCTGTGAAACTCACGCGGCAACTCGATCGTTATATTGAACAGACACGTACAGTATTTAATTGTAGGAACTCAGTCTCTGTAATCCAGTAGGTGGCTTTGTGAATGGCCTCACAGGGCAGCAAAGCATTCTGGGAATTGTAGTCTTTCATCCCCATGAGATAAAAATACATTTTCTGTCTTTTCTCAGTCTAGCACCAAATTACGGTCAGTCGTGTCACAAAAGTGGATCTCCACGGTCAGTCGTGTCACAAAAGTGGATCTCCAGTCCACGGTCAGTCGTGTCGCAAAAGTGGATCTCCAGTCCACGGTCAGTCGTGTCACAAAAGTGGATCTCCAGTCCACTATCAGTCGTGTCACAAAAGTGGATCTCCACTGTCAGTCGTGTCACAAAAGTGGATCTCCACTGTCAGTCGTGTCGCAAAAGTGGATCTCCAGTCCACGGTCAGTCGTGTCGCAAAAGTGGATCTCCAGTCCACGGTCAGTCGTGTCACAAAAGTGGATCTCCAGTCCACTATCAGTCGTGTCACAAAAGTGGATCTCCACTGTCAGTCGTGTCACAAAAGTGGATCTCCACTGTCAGTCGTGTCGCAAAAGTGGATCTCCACGGTCAGTCGTGTCACAAAAGTGGATCTCCATGGTCAGTTGTGTCACAAAAGTGGATCTCCACTGTCAGTCGTGTCGCAAAAGTGGATCTCCACGGTCAGTCGTGTCACAAAATTGGATCTCCGTGGTCAGTCGTGTCACAAAAGTGGATCTCCACGGTCAGTCGTGTCGCAAAAGTGGATCTCCACGGTCAGTCGTGTCACAAAAGTGGATCTCCACGGTCAGTCGTGTCGCAAAAGTGCATCTCCACGGTCAGTCGTGTCACAAAAGTGGATCTCCACTGTCAGTCGTGTCGCAAAAGTGCATCTCCACGGTCAGTCGTGTCACAAAAGTGGATCTCCACGGTCAGTCGTGTCACAAAAGTGGATCTCCGCGGTCAGTCGTGTCACAATAGTCGATCTCCACGGTCAGTCGTGTCACAAAAGTGGATCTCCACGGTCAATCGGGTCACAAAAGTGGATCTCCAGTCCACGGTGAGTCATGTCACAAAAGTGGATCTCCAGTTCACGGTCAGTCGTGTCACAAAAGTGGATCTCCACGGTCAGTCATGTCACAAACGTGGATCTCCACTGTCAGTCGTGTTGCAAAAGTGGATCTCCACGGTCAGTCATCTTGCAAAAGTGGATCTCCGCCGTCAGTTGTGTCGCAAAAGTGGATCTCCGCGGTCAGTCGTATCACAAAAGTGGATCTCCGCGGTCAGTCGTATCACAAAAGTGGATCTCCACTGTCAGTCGTGTCGCAAAAGTGGATCTCCGCGGTCAGTCGTGTCGCAAAAGTGGATCTCCGCGGTCAGTCGTGTCGCAAAAGTGGATCTCCACAGCCACGTGCTGCTCCCAGTGTGAATGCACTCGTTGATTAACATGGGTGCCGAAAAAAATACGCGCTGCTCACGCTTATGGTGTGAAGCAGCCGTTATTTTCAAAAACGTGCACTTTAAAACCAGTGTTCAAAAGCTTGTGCTTTCAAGCCCTAAAACAATTTTGTCTTTTGAAAAACAAATTTTTTTTTTTGTTGAAAAAAGTTGTTGTGTAAATATTCTCTTAGATAGAAGAACCATTTTTGGTTCCCCAAATAACCTTCCGGTGAACAGCTCTTAAAATAACTTTTTTTTTAGTGTAATATATATATATATATATATATATATATATATATATATATATATATATATATATTTTTTTTTTTTTTTTTTTTATCTAAAGATTTTTTCCCACTATAAAGACCCTTTTGTGTAATGAAATATACAATGTCCAGGTTCTTTAAATGTTTAAAATGTTCTTTGGGAAACCAAAAATGGTTCTTCTATGGCAGGGGTCTGCAGCCTTCAACATCAGAAGAGCCATTCTGTCACCTATCCCACCGAATATGGAGCAACAAAAGCTATTTGTTCTGTAAAATAAAAATAATACGGCATATAAAGTGTTATATCCAGTTATGCTGATATAAAATAACTATAGTTTGTTGCATTTATGAAATTATAAAACTACAAAAAGAAAATTCTTGACATTTAATTGCTGTATGTGACAAAGGAGAACACAACATCTTATGAACATTAGAAAGAAAGGAAAACACTGGCAGCTGTACAGTTACTTTCAAACAAAATATGCATTGCTGTTTAGTATATTACAGTATATTTAGTATATATGTTTAGGCTGCCAATATATTATTACTGTATCAACTGAGGGTGCTTGTGCTTGCATTTAAGGGTGCTTAGACAATTCAACAGAACAGTGTCTGCAAACGGCCATTTCTGCATCTTTCTCAGACACTTTTAAAGACTTCTTAATACTCAACGCGTCCACACCATATAAACCTACACTATCAGTCATAATAGTAAATGTCCAGTTTTCTTGACGTTATTGGAACTTGGAAAGTATGTCAACATTCAACCAATCATCAACATCTAAACCTCTGTTGATTCTCAGTAAGAGCTTCTGTAGTCGTCTGAGAGAAATAAAGTCAGTCTGGTCAGTGATGTGTGAAGCTGGTGATGCTGTTTGTGGAGTTGTTTAATCCTCCTCTGAGGAGCTCTTCAGAGATTTAATGTCTTCTTTTATCTTCAGTTGATTTCATCTAAGGCTGTGGCTGAAGAAAGTTGTAGTTTGTGTTTGTATCTCTCGTTCCTTCAGTGCTGGTTCACAGCAGGTTTTTGAATGATTGAGAGAAAAATTTTTTTTTTTACATTGTTACGGCCCAGGTCTAGGTCAGGACCGCAACATAAATGAACAACACAAAATGGCTGTTCAAGTACTAATTTTATTCTCTCTGTAGCTTAGAGTTTGTCTGTATCAAATCGTTTGTGAGGCAGCCATTTAAGTACACCAACAAAAAATAAATTAAATAAAGAAAATAACTGAAGCAAATGATCAGGGGTGAGCAAACGCCAAAACAATAAAAAAACAACACTTAATAAACCAACTTCACTGTGCATCAAAATAAAGAAACCAAAACACAGCAACATAACCTACCTCCCTTTCTATCTAAAAACAGGAGAAAAGGGTGGTGGCCAAGTGGCCTACAAAATAAATAAGGCACTCACCCCCTACAGCTTCACATGTGTTCAACAAACAGGTACATAGGACATAGAAATTCAAGACATAAAGCTCTCACGATATTTAACAGCACTCTGTTAAAATATAACTTGATTTAACAGCATTTTCACTACAGCTGAACACCAGAGCTAACACATGAGCAATGATAATCAAGGAGAGATACACATAAGTGAGATAAAGACACGTAACAAAGAGCTGGCGGTAAGGTAAAAGGCGAGAGCCAAAAGTGAAAGCGCTCTCCGGGAAGACTTGGAGGAATTTATAGTCCAGACGTCATCGCTGGTCCAACCACTGACAGTCTCTCATTAAACCTTGAGCCAATCCTGTGAGAGAGGAGACAGAGGAACATACACAACATACAATATGCCATAGACATAACACTGGGGGTGTTATGTCTATGGCATATTGTATGTTGTGTATGTAAAATTACAAATAAATACATTTGTAATAAAAAAACAGAAAATTCTTAACTCTCATGCCTACTTGGAGCATGTGACAAACCATCCGCAATCATATTCTCACATCCTTTCTTGTGCCGAATTTCCAGGTTAAAACCTTGGATCAGGAGAGACCAGCGCATCAACCTCTGGTTTGATTTGACATTCGGAAAAGAAACACAAGGGGATTATGGTCAGTATACACTAAAACAGGAACAATACAAGCATCAAGATATATTTCAAAATGTTGGAGGGCCAAGAACAGTGCAAGGGCTTCCTTTTCGTACTGTAATGCTGCTGTGACTTTGTGAATTTCTTCGAGAAGTAAGAGATTGGGTGATCAATTCCCACAGCATCTTCTTGAATAAGAACTGCACCTGCTCCCACCTCACTTGAATCTACTTCTAGTTTAAATGCTCTTAAGAAGTCTGGAGCGGACAAAACTGGAGCACTGCACAATAACCTCTTGATAGCATCAAAAGCTAGTTGACACTCCATATTCCAATCAAACACTTTAGACTGACTCAATAAATGTGTGAGTGGTGATGCAATGTCAGCAAAGTTTTTCCCAAGAAACGACGCAACTCCCGTTTTGTGGTTGGAGCTGGGAAATTAGCAATACACTCAATTTTTTCTTCCACAGGACACACCTGTCCCTGGCCCACACGTTTTCCCAGGTAGGTCAAGACGGCCTTACCAAACTCACACTTGGCAAGATTCAAGGTAAGTGATGCAGCATTTAACCGCTCAAACACTGAACAGAGACTGGTCACATGCTGTTTCCAGTTAAATAATGTTTCACAGTTCTCTAATCCAGCAAGCACAATTCTCATCAAGCGCTGGAATGTAGCAGGCGCATTTTGCATCCCGAAAGCCATTCTCTTGTACTGAAGGAAATGATCAGGAGTGACAAAAGCAAATATCTCCGAAACCCTGGCTGTCAGAGGGACCTGCCAATACCCCTTTAAAAGGTCAAGCTTTGTCACAAACTTTGCAGCGCCAACCCTGTCAATACAATCATCCATCCTTGGCAAAGGATAAGAGTCAGGTCTTGTAATGGAATTTACCTTACGGTAATCTGTGCAGAATCTAAAACTCCCATCGGACTTCGGCACCAGCAGACATGGTGAGCTCCACGAACTTAAACTTGGCACAGCGAAACCATGTTCTAGCAGGTATGCAGATTCTTCTTGCATCATTCTTCTCTTGGATGGGTTTACACGGTAAGAATTCTGTTTGATGGGAGAACAACCACCAAAATCAATGTCATGCTCCAACCCTGTGGTTTCATTGGGCACATCAGAGAAAAGACACAGAAACTTTTCAATTAGAGCAATAACATCATTTTGACACTCTTCACTCCGATAACAGATGAGACCTTAAGTTCTTCAAGAGCTTTGATATTTCTAAGCGAGCACACGATACTTCTCGCACTCTGAGCCCGTCCTCCTCAGGACAGTACGCAGCTATGACAGCAGCGACAGGAACAGTGGTTTTTGACACATTCTGTGATACATCTCTCATTACATAGGCCTTCAATATATTAATGTGACATACTCTGGTCTTACGTCTTCTGTCAGGTGTATTGATGACATAATCACTTAGTCACTTAGTTTGTGCTGATTGTATAAGGACCATAAAACTTTACTTGTAACAGGGAAGCACCAAATCACCTTCCTGAAAACTGCGATAAACACTCTTTTTTATCAAAGTGTTTTTTTTCATTTTTGTTTGAGTGGTGCTCAAACTTGAAAGTGCCACTTCACAAGCTCTGTATAAACGTTCTCGAAAGGAACTCACATACTCAAGTACATTAGTTTGTGGTTGTGTCTCACTTACCAATTGTTCTCGCAACAGTTTCAATTGGGCCACAGTGTGGCCAAACACTAAATTCAGCTGGACTGAAACCCACGGATTCTTGAATGGTCTCTTTCACGGCGAACATAACCAATGGAACACCCTCATCCCAATCTTTTCCTGTTTCAAAGCACTATGAACGCAACATGCTCTTTAGCGTCTGATGAAATTGTTCTATTGCCCCCTGTGACTCAGGATGATATGCACTAGAAAAGGTATGCTTCACAGACAGGCAGGTCAAAACCTGAGCAAACAGCTGGGAGGTAAAATGTATACCTTGATCTGACTGTATAAGTTTGGGAATACCAAAGTTAGAAAATAATTTAATCAGTTCCCTTGTCACGTTTTTAGCGCTAATTGAACGCATAGGAATCGCCTCTGGATACCGAGTGGCAGCACACATTAGAGTTAACAGATACTGAAAGCCAGACTTTGTCCTCGGTAATGGACCAACACAATCAATAATGATCCTCTCGAATGGTTCAGACAGAACTGGAATAGGATAAAGAGGATCGTTAGGAATTCCCTGATTAGGTTTACCAGATAACTGGCATACATGACATGAAGGACAATATCTGGAAACTGCTGCTTTTAAACCAGGCCTGAAGAAATAACGAATGATACGATTGAAAGTTTTATTTACTCCTAAATGGCCAGAAAGAACATGATCATGAGCTAGGCACAAAATCTGTTCACGATAACTATCAGGGACCACCACCTGAAACACAGTTTTCCAGCTCAAATCCTTCTTTATTGGAGACCATTTACGCATGAGCACTCCATCTTCCCAAACGTAACCTACATCCTTAGTCGCTACCTCATCCTTCTGTACAGCCATGGCAACACACTTATCCAATGATGGGTCAGCTTTTTGCGCAGCAGCCTGCTGCTCCCTCCCTGTTCCCAGCAAATTTGCATTGCATCTTTTGCATTTATTTTTAAGTATTGCCAGTGTTCACTCAGATTTGCATCACAAACCCCGGCCCACAAAGCAGGTAAAAGGAAGCATGGTGCACTTGCTCAGTTAAGTTTTGTCCCCTCGATCAGGGAGAAAAACAACTGGCAGTGTGATGTGTCTACCACAGGTCTACCTGCGTGGCCCCAACACGTCTCCAAATCAGCTTGACTGTCTGGGAGTCTCTATTTGCAGGAACGCGGGCTGATGTGAGAGCTTGTTGGCTGCAGGTTTGAGCTTTGCCCTCATGCAACCGCGGATGCTTCTGACTCCAGAGGAGGAGATGGTGGGCGAGTTAGGACATGCAACGAAACATAGGCCATCCTGTTGGTTGATGTACGTAACGACCGTAGTGTTGTCCAGCCGGACCAGTGCATCCTGGCTAGGGTTGGGTATCATTTGGTTTTTTTTACGATACCGGTGCCAAACCGGTACTTTTAAAACACACTTAAACAAAACGAAAAAAAGAGCCACAAAATTACGGTGGATGACATTAAAGAATGGCTTTTTATTTTTTTTATTTTTTTACCATCTTCAAGGTTCAGCTTTATTCTGCTGAAATATGAACATATTCTCTGGCTAAATATTTTAGAACTTTAGAATATTTTAGAATTTATTGTTTTCATGCTTCACACATGACACACAGCAGCCACAAAAGTGCTGTATCACAGATGCATTTTTCTCTTTTTTATTCAAAATATATCATTAACTATATGGTATTCTGATGTTCAAATATATGTATGTGAATGTGTTTTGTCATAATGATCATGTTAGTTGATTTATACTGCACGATGGGCGCCGCCATAGTTTGCATAGTTTGTAAATTCATCCCTGTATCATGAAATACATGAAAGTAAGTGACCGGTGAACTCGGAGAAGAAAATAATAAACTATATAGTTAAGTAACTTATAACGTGTATCTTATATGTATAAGACACGTTGTCACATTATAACTGTCTGAAAGGATTGTTATTGCTGCTTCCATAGACATTAGTGTGTGTGTGTTTGCTAGGATTTATGTGCATTTAAATGTCTGGAACCTAAAATAAACATGATGTGGTTAAAAACACGGAATAGTTGGGAAGTTCTTTTTTCATGTTAATAAAACTGCATTCGGGTTCTTCAAACTTGCCATCAGTGGACTTACTTACATAATTTAACAATGGAGTGACAGCACTGAAGAGAAAAGCAATGAGCATACCCATGCATAACCAAGCACACACATTTATTCTGAAATGAAAATACAACTCATTACATCTGTAAAATTAGAAAATAAAAAATTTTCATGTTGTTAAAGTATAATTATCTGTGTTTATGACTCAACAACATTACTAATTCTGCATTAAAACTGGTTAAAAAAAGTGTTTTGTTTGTTTTTTGTTTGTCTTCATGGTTTAGTAGTAAAAGGTTACACATAGATATTCAAAGGTAATTAATACCTCTATGACTACATGACTGAGCAGGACACTTCTGAACCCAGAACAGATACACCTATTTTTGGACCAATTGAGATTCCAGTTCCCAGGAATTTGGCCTCCACTCCGTCCACACCAAAAGATGCACCTGTGTCAAATCCAAGTCCCACTTTCGCACACAATGGACCAGCTTTAGCGGATGCACTGGCTATTTCAGCTCGACCTATTGCTTTGACATTAAGCCAACTGGCTTCAGCATTAGCTGAGGCGTTGGGGCCTCTGGCTTCTGCCTCAAATATACTGGCTGCAACATGAGCTCTTCCAAATCCTGCTTCTGCAATGTATCCAGTCTTCTGAATTATCTTTCCTGCAGTATATGTTCCTTGATTGGCATAACTGCCTTCTGCACTGGCACCTGCTGGTCTGTCATATGTGTCAATCATGCCTATGATGTCGCTTATAGCTGCTGTATCTTGCGCTTTTGACTTTGTTATAGTAGCCTCTGTGATTTCATTTATGCCCCTGTTCTGCTGCTGTCTGGTAGAAGGTGTGTCAGAATCTTCATCTGCAAATGAAACACATGAGTGTTAATGCAGTGCAAATAGACACAGACGTTTAGAAAAACAAGAAGCTCCTATATAAATGAACGCCGTTTTTGACTGAACATTAGAACATTGTAAATGTGACAAGTTGGTTTTACTCAACCAAGCTAATATTTCTAAACTCAAAAAAGGTTCTTTAAAGGTTCTTTACATGCAGGATCAGTTATATTTAAAACCGTATCATCCTGAAGAACCCTTTAAATGCTGAAATGGTTCTTTGTGTTATGGTGTAACAAAAGCAAATATTATTATTTGCGCACATGGATTACGTACAAAGTCAATGCAATAGAGTGAAAATTTCAACTTGAGCAGAAAATTCACATGACGCACTGTCACATAATCCAATCAGTGACGATCTTATTGACACGTCCGGTTTGACAGGTTATCAAACTGGGGGTTCGGTGTATTTGGGACTTCCACAACAGATACAGAGCAGCAATAGTTGTTATCTCTCCAACATGTTTGATGAAAAATAGCAGAAAGAAATGTCCTTGATGATGTGTGTGAAAACACTCCTCCTCGCGTGATGTTCTCCTAAGGGGCAAGCAAATTATCCTGCAAGTAAACTAGAGCGAATAACACAATGGCAATATGGACTGCATTTATATAGCGCTTTTTATCCAAAGCGCTTTACATCTTGCCTCACATTCACACACCGACGGCGATGTCAACCATGCAAGGCGCCATCCAGCTCGTCGAGAGCAGCTGGGGTTAGGTGTCTTGCTCATGGACACTTCGACACTTGGTCAGGTGGAACCGGGGATTGAACCACCAACCTTCTGGTTTGTAGACAACCTACATGAACCACTGAGCCACTGCCGCCCCCGGCAATAATATTATTCGCTTCACGTTTGGGGTGCTAATTGCATGTAGTTGGGCACGTGCACATTTTGAGTTTACTCGCTTCATTCACGTGTGACATTCACTTCACAACAGACACAAATGCTCGTCATGGACGGGGCTTCTGCCAGCCGGCTCGTCTTGTTGTGAAATGGCTGACATAGATTGTTTTAAAATATGGTGAATAAGCTCTATATATCTATCTATCTATCTATCTATCTATCTATCTATCTATCTATCTATCTATCTATCTATCTATCTATCTATCTATATATATATACATATATATACATATATATATGTATGTATATATATAGCTCAAATTGATTAAAGAGCATTTTTTACAACTTACCAGATTGTCCGACCTCCTCACTCACTTTCTTTCAAGCAAGATCCTTTTTATCCCTGTGTCTATAAAGTATGAAGATGTATTATACAGCTCCGGGATCCACATATGACTTTGTCAATCAATCAAATTTTATTTATATAGTGCCTTACAACAACCAAAAGGCGCGAATATCCGCCAAAGTTCAGATTTTTCAAGTTGCGCGAATCACGCATTACACGCATCAAACGCCCGAAACGCTTGATTTGCATGAATCGCATAATTTGCGCCACATTCGCATCTTTGCATTGACTTAACATGTAAATCACTCACGCTTAACGCTTCATTCATTTCTGGTGTGAACGCACCATTAGAGTTTAGGGTTCTTTATTCCCGCCTTTTTGTTTTTCCAAATCTAAAGCTGTCAAAGCCGCCTCATTACTGATTTTCTGGAGTATATATATACAGACTATCAACACCCTCTCAACAGGTGAATTATTGTTTTATGAATTTTAGCTTTAAATATTGTAAGGTCCAATTATGTTTTTTTTTTTTCAGTTTAACAGAACATGTAAGTGTGAGCAGCTCTGTTCAGTTAAAGATACTCATCTTCACTTCTCCACAAAGTAAGTACCAGAGATATTGAATTTATGATCCATCTTGTAAGAATTACTATTACTTTATGTCTTAACATACCTAGTCACAAAAAACAGTAAAGCTATCCCATGACTGTATATCACTTTTCCCTTTAAAAATTTAAAGGGCTTGAATAATATTAATTTTTGCTAACTTTAGCCTTCTTAAACAATTGTTTTTTACATTATCAAATGGAAGAGACACACTGTAACTCTAAACTAAACTAACTCTAAAGTTGTGCATTTCAGATGCTGTCACGTACCATCACCTCATCATCTACTGAGAGAAACTGCCACATAATGAAGGACATAAAGACTTCATATCATTGAAGATTGTGAAGATATTTCACTGGAATTTGGTCTCCATCACATATCATCTTCAATGTTAATTGTTATTTATTAATGTATTCAGCTAATAACTGTTGTTAGATCAGTCATTTTTGCTACGATTTGCCATGTCAATAAAAAAATAAAGGACCTAATTGACTTTCTTTTTTTGTTTTACTGCATATTGTCAAAATCCAAATAGTAGAGGCAAATAAATATTACAAGACCAGGCAGATACACAGCAAAAACCAGTGTTAAATGAACTCTCCTCAGAGTTTATTTGACTCCACACTCAAGAGTGTTAAAAGTAACTGAAGAAGTGTTAAAGTTAATGAGATAATTAAGAGATGAATTAAGTGATGATTGACCAATGACCAGTGAAGACACCTAATGATAACAAGGAGAATCACTGAACGAGTCACCATTATGGAGATCAGTGTTTGCTTTAGTTGAGCTCTTGACCCTTGACGTTTTGACATTAGTTTGTTTTTCTGGCTGCTTTAACTGTGTGTTTGGAAAAGAGAAAATCTGTTCAGGAGTTGATTATGTATTGATTGACATTATTAACGTAATCATCATTTAGTGACCCGATAAACTAATATAATTCTGAGAACAATATCTAATTATATGGGTGATGTGTTGATTTTACATTATTGATTGATCATCATGAGATTCTGCAAAAAGTTTGCAACTACTTCACTGCTTTAGACACACACAGACATCAATAATCATTGCATAAATCTCAATAATGGTGACAAACAGCATATCAGATACACAGATTAACTCTGAACATCAGAAAACAAGCTGCTAAAATAAAAGATGGAAGAATAAAAGAAATTACTAAAACAAAACAAAAATCTTATAATTTATTCATGCCGCTATGCATGCTGGGAGCCATGGCTGAGTTTTGATTGGTGCACCCAGAATGCACGGCAAAAAGGTTTTTAATGGCCACCATTGTTGAGAATTATGTGTTGATTATTGATGACTCTGTGTGTCTAAATGACAAAGAGATTCAAATCTTTTTTTAACCAATAAAGCAAACCTAACTCAAAGATTTGGCTCTGAATGACATCAGTGATCCAGCTCATGATGATTACGTCAAAACACAACCAACAACACCTGATCACATTCATAAATCAGTTACAGAAGACAGACAAAAACTAATGTTATAAAACCAAAGGATAAAAGCCCAACTAAAATAAACACTGATCTCCATAATGGTGACTCACCATAATCAGAGATTCTGCTTGTTATCATCAGGTGTCAATCACTAAAGCTCACTCATCACTTAATTCATCTCTTAATTATCTCATTAACTTTAACACTTCTTCAGAGTTACTTTAAAATTCTTGAGTGTGGAGTCAAAAGAACAAAAGAACAAAAGAGGAGTGTTCATTTAACACTGGAGTTGACTAAAAACAACATTATTAAAAAATACATAAATAATACGAATAATTATAATATTAATAATATTAAGATACTAATATTAATGAACATTAATATTAATAAAAAAAGGTTGTTTATAACACCATTAAGGTTCTATATAGAACTCAGTCTGAGATTTGGTTTTCCTACATCTTTATAGTGTGTTAGTAACATATATATATATATATATATATATATATATATATATATATATATATATATATATATATATATATATATATATATATATATATATACACATATATATATATATATATATATATATATATATATATATATATATACACATATATATATATATATATATATATATATTTATTATTATTATTTTTTTAATAAAGACATTAAAGACATAAAATTTGACATAAATTACCTATTTCATTCAGTTTTTAGGAATATTAAGAAACGCATATAACAAACTACATTGAGAAAATTAAGAAGTAAATAAACACATAAAAAATACATAGATTAACAAATGACACAAATAGAGTTTATGCAGAGTCATTGTTAGTAAATATAAACTAAATATTGCAGTACACTTACCATTTTCACCAAGTCCATGTTTGGTTGTGTGTATATCACAGTCTTCCTCTGCAAATTAAAATAATTTATTGTGCAAATAGTCACAAATATTTAGAAAACAAGCTTTATATTAAAATGCACTTACCATTTTCACCATGTCCATGGTGGCTTAGTTGTAGTTTTTGAGACATCTTAGGGTGTCAGAAGTTCTCGTTGAGTCTCAGTTAGTACTTCTGCTCGCTATATATACACTGAGTAGGGCAACATCTGAAAGTGAAAGCCAAAAGTGAGAATAGGTTTAACTGGAAGAGCCCAACCCTTATGGACAGAAAATATAATTCCTCTATACATGAATGATCAACATATTAAATAACTTTATCTATTGAAAATATACAGAATAATATTGTGGAAATATACTCACCTAAAGGATTATTAGGAACACCTGTTCAATTTCTCATTAATGCCAATTATCTAATCATCCAATCACAGGGCAGTTTCTTCAGTGTATTTAGGGGTGTGGTCCTGGTCAAGACAATCTCCTGAACTCCAAACTGAATGTCAGAATGGGAAAGAAAGGTGATTTAAGCTATTTTGAGCGTGGCATGGTTGTTGGTGCCAGACGGGCCGGTCTGAGTATTTCACAATCTGCACAACCGTTTTTAGGGTTTACAAAGAATGGTGTGAAAAGGGAAAAAGGATCCAGTGTGCGGCAGTCCTGTGGGCGAAAATGCCGTGTTGATGCTAGAGGTCAGAGGAGAATGGGCTGACTGATTCAAGCTGATAGAAGAGCAACTTTAACTGAAATAACCACTCATTACAACCGAGGTATGCAGCAAAGAATTTGTGAAGCCACAACACGCACAACCTTGAGGCAGATGGGCTACAACAGCAGAAGACCCCACCGTGTACCACTTATCTCCACTACAAATAGGAAAAAGAGGCGACAATTTGCAAGAGCTCACCAAAATTGGACAGTTGAAGACTGGAAAAATGTTGCCTGGTCTGATGAGTCTCTATTTCTGTTGAGACATTCAGATGGTAGAGTCAGAATTTGGCGTAAACAGAATGAGAACATGGATCCATCATGCCTTGTTACCACTGTGCAGACTGGTGGTGGTGGTGTAATGGTGTGGGGGATGTTTTCTTGGCACACTTTAGGCCCCTTAGTGCCAATTGGGCATCGTTTAAATGCCACGGCCTACCTGAGCATTGTTTCTGACCATGTCCATCCCTTTATGACCACCATGTACCCATCCTCTGATGGCTACTTCCAGCAGGATAATGCACCATGTCACAAAGCTTGAATCATTTCAAATTGGTTTCTTGAACATGACAATGAGTTTACTGTACTAAAATGGCCCCCACAGTCACAAGATCTCAACCCAAAAGAGCATCTTTGGAATGTGGTGGAACGGGAGCTTCGTGCCCTGGATGTGCATCCCACAAATCTCCATCAACTGCAAGATTCTATCCTATCAATATGGGCCAACATTTCTAAAGAATGCTTTCAGCACCTTGTTGAATCAATGCCATGTAGAATTAAGGCAGTTCTGAAGGCGAAAGGGAGTCAAATACAGTATTAGTATGCTGTTCCTAATAATACTTTAGGTGAGTGTATTTTGCAATATATTGAATAATAAATAAGGAATTGCAGCTTTTCATTTATTTACTAAAATGTGATAATGGACGTAATTTTATAAAACGTCATAATATCTAGATATGTGATCAGATATGGTAAGGAATCTTTTTTTTTTTTTTATGTGTTTGGACGATGTCACATGCTCTTACTTGAAAGAGGTTGTTCTGCAAAATCAGAAAGGGCCAGTTCTTCTTGAAACTCCAGAGATGACTTCGATTCCCAGACTCAGGGTGTGAGCGTTTAGTCTTTCGGGGCCAACAGGGGAGTCCTCAAATATTATCAGTAAATTGTCTTTGCCATTTTCTGGTATGAGAAATTGCAACATTTCAAGTAAATTTCCATTTTGAAGCTACAGTATGTGAACATCCATCCATTTATTCTCAACACAAATTCTTCATAAGCTTGTGCTTTCAAGCCCTAAAACAATATTGTCGTGTAAATGTTATTTTTTCGTTGAAAACAGTTGTGTGTGTGTGTGTGTGTGTGTGTGTGTGTGTATATATATATATATATATATATATATATATATATATATATATATATATATATATATATATTGTATCTTAGTGTGAAGAACACTTTTTAAAATCTAAAGTTTTTTTTTTTTTTCACTATAAAGACCCTTTTGTGGAATGAAAGATTCAATGTCCAGGTCCTTAAGATATATAAAATGTTCTTTGGGAAACCAAAAATGGTTCTTCTATGGCAGGGGTCTGCAGCCTTCAACATCAGAAGAGCTTTTCTGGCCCCTATCCCACCGAATACAATTTATATGTGTTACGGTGTAGATGCAGCACTAAGAGAGAGTTCCAAGACTTCCAAACACAAATGAGCTTTATTCAAAATACTGACTTTACAAAGAACATCTAACACACTAAGTTAACTAACTAGTGGGGACAGCTGACAATAACTAAACACAGCTGACATAACTAAACTAATGAGGGGACTGACCAGATGCGGGATAACTAAGAACAAAGGAACATGTGACTATACTCAAACCAGGAAGTACAGGGGCGAAACACAACAGACACAGACCAAACATGTAACATTACTCCCCCTCCTGGTAGGCACGTCCTCGCACCCTAAGAAGTCCACCGGGGAGGGGGGGGCGGGCACCCTGAAGTCCTTGAGGCTAGCTGGGGACCTTCGGGGTGGAGCAGAGGCCATGGCGGGTAAGGAGCCTTGGGTGGCCATGGCGGGTCAGGAGTCTTGGGTGGCCATAGAAATAACAGTAGCACCCCGCCATGGCCAGCATGACTGGAGCCCAGGGTGGAGTTAGAGCCTTGGGCAGGGCTGGAGCCTTGGGCCGAGCTGGAGCCCCACCCCTATGTTCCCCACCCACAGACCCATGGCTGGAGGTGAGGGCTTCCTGATGGTCCTCCTCTGCCTCCTCGGCCTCTTCGCAGGCAGGACCTCACCGGACGGTCCACTGGAGGGATGGGTGGAGGAACCCGGCTGCTGGCGAACTGGCCAGGCCGCGGATGTTGTTGACGGGTCTGGATGAGGCAAACTCACAGTCTCTTCGACTTCGAATACAGAACCATTTAAAAACAAGATTAGATTGATTGTTTCAACCAGGGAATAGGAACAGAGAGCTTCTCGAAATCGAATGGTTTCCTCACCCAGACCCCGTGTTAACAGTGTTGGGCAAGCTACTTGGAAAATGTAGTGAGTTAAGCTACCAGTTACTCTACATTAAATGAAGCTTCACTACACTGAAGCTAACCCCCTGGGAAATGTAGCAAGCTAAGCTACAGCAACTTGACAAAAGTAGTTTACTACATCTAAGCTACTTTTTATTTATTTAATTTTATACTGAACCCACTTCATTCCAATCAATGCTATTTCAGTGATCAATAAAAGTCAAGCATATAGACACACATTTTTTTTAGTTATACTAAAAATGTCCGAAATCAATTCGGCAACAAAAACATGTGATCCATAATATTAACCCAACCAGGGGCCTATTGCACAAAACTAGGATATGGGATTAAGCCGGGATATCTTGGTGATCTTGTCATTTTTATGCAAAATTTAGTACACAGCTGTCATGTAAACATACCCTGAAGGCAAACTCATACCAAGAATGATAACGATAATGAAAGATAACTGCATATTAGTGGATAAATTGAGCCAGGATCACCAAAATATCCCAGCTTCATCCCTTATCCTAGTATTGTGCAATAGGCCCCTGGTGTCGAGAGTGTGTGTGTGTGTGTGTGTGTGTGTGTGTGTGTGTGTGTGTGTGTGTGTGTGTGTGTGTGTGTGTGTGTGTGTGTGTGTATGTTCATCTGTATGCGTATGATATGCATACACAACTGTGTGTTTGCATTTATGCGCAATTTAGACTTGGGCACTTTTGCAGGACAAACTGTAAGTTAATTTACAACTCGACTTGTACAAAAAAAGTCCAATCCAGAAAGTACAGTAGCAAAATAATTAAGCCCTGCTCCAAACAGTAGCTCCAAACACGGCAAAAAACAAACAAACAAACAAACAAACAAACAAACAAACAAACTAACAAACAGCCTGTGTGTGTGTGTGTGTGTGTGTGTGTGTGTGTGTGTGTGTGTGTGTGTGTGTGTGTGTGTGTGTGTGTACTTGTCTACCTATCTAACAGGGGACCTTGGCGTCGTTACACACTCACCAACAGGGGACCTCTGAGCCAAGAGGGGACATTTTTCAAGTCCCCTGTTGGTCATGCATTAAATCATGTGAAAATGAAGTAAAAAACTAAAGAAATGCTCTGGTGATTTTTTAAATGTTTGACCAAGTAAGGACCTACAGGTGTGTGTGTTTAAATCATGTTAAAATCAAGAAACAACACTCTGGTAAATTTTTAAAAATTTTGACCAAGAGGGGACCTAAGAGTGTGTGAGTGTTTAAGGCCATGCTCAGCAGCTCCCCTGTAGGCTGGAGCAGGAACTGTAATAGCCCTTAAACACACGTCGTTCACACACACACACACTCCTCTATTGTTTGAATGGCCTGCTGTCCTCTGACTCTAGAGCTGCTGTTTAACAGGCTGCTTACTAAAGGAACAAACATTATATAGATTATATCTCTTTACTAAATACCCTGACTAGTTTCAAACTTTGCATTACTTTAAAATTAAATACTACAGGATCCAAGAAAAAACGATTAAAAAATCTAAATAACCAGGATGTAATTAGAAATACATCTGCCATCAAAATGTGTGTGTCCTCAGTTTCTACAAATAAATATAGTAAATACCATCCATCATGGCCGTGGAGAGACCGTAAAACTTTATTAAATTATTAAGGGATCTCATTCAATGCTTTTGTAAACATTTTTTGTTTCTGTGTATATATATAAAACATTTTAATGACAGTGGCCTATAATTATTGAAAAATAATGCATTATTTTATTTATATAAAAAAAAAAGGTACGGTAAATGGGACAAACTTTGCATCTAAAGTTCTTTTAAACAAGTGTTAACATAGACATTATTAAAAACATTTTATTTTAGCCAAGTATTTGTAAAAATAATGTGTGACTTTTGGCCCATATAAAAGGCCCATCTTACCACCTTATACATTTATGAGCTTTTTAAACTAACCACTTTTGATTTATTTATGTTTAACAAAATGATGCAGGTCCCCTGTTAGATAGTAAATAACGACGCCTGTGTGTTTGCTGTGACATTTCTTATCATCACAAACACACTGCAAAGATTTAGAGTTTTAACAGCAATACCTGAGTTTAAAGGGTTAAATCAAGCAGAAAAAGCTCTCTAATGTATTAATTGCAGGCCATTATTGAATAGTGATTACGTTACACACACACACTGACTCAGGTCCCCTGTTAGATAGTAAATCACGACGCCTGTGTGTTTGCTGTGACATTTCTTATCATCATAAACACACTGCAAAGATTTAGAGTTTTTACAGCAATACCTGAGCTTAAAGGGTTAAATCAAGCAGAGATAGCTCTAATGTATTAATTGCAGGTAATTATTGAATAGTGATTACGTTACACACACACTGACTCAGGTCCCCTGTTAGATAGTAAATCACGACACCTGTGTGTTTGCTGTGACATTTCTTATCATCACAAACACACTGCAAAGATTTAGAGTTTTTACAGCAATACCTGAGTTTAAAGGGTTAAATCAAGCAGAAATAGCTCTCTAATGTATTAATTGCAGGTCATTTTTGAATAGTGATTACGTTACACACACTCACTCAGGTCCCCTGTTAGATAGTAAATCACGACGCCTGTGTGTTTGCTGTGACATTTCTTATCATCACAAACACACTGCAAAGATTTAGAAGTTTTACAGCAATACCTGAGTTTAAAGGGTTAAATCAAGCAGAAAAAGCTCTCTAATGTATTAATTGCAGGTCATTATTGAATAGTGACTACGTTACACACACACACTGACTCAGGTCCCCTGTTAGATAGTAAATCACGACGCCTGTGTGTTTGCTGTGACATTTCTTATCATCACAAACACACTGCAAAGATTTAGAGTTTTTACAGCAATACCTGAGTTTAAAGGGTTAAATCAAGCAGAAATAGCTCTCTAATGTATTAATTGCAGGTCATTATTGAATAGTGATAATGTTACACACACGCTCACTCAGGTCCCCTGTTAGATAGTAAATCACGACGCCTGTGTGTTTGCTGTGACATTTCTTATCATCATAAACACACTGCAAAGATTTAGAGTTTTTACAGCAATAACTGAGTTAAAAGGGTTAAATCAAGCAGAGATAGCTCTAATGTATTAATTGCAGGTAATTATTGAATAGTGATTACGTTACACACACACTGACTCAGGTCCCCTGTTAGATAGTAAATCACGACACCTGTGTGTTTGCTGTGACATTTCTTATCATCACAAACACACTGCAAAGATTTAGAGGTTTTACAGCAATACCTGAGTTTAAAGGGTTAAATCAAGCAGAAATAGCTCTCTAATGTATTAATTGCAGGTCATTTTTGAATAGTGATTACGTTACACACACACTCACTCAGGTCCCCTGTTAGATAGTAAATCACGACGCCTGTGTGTTTGCTGTGACATTTCTTATCATCACAAACACACTGCAAAGATTTAGAGGTTTTACAGCAATACCTGAGTTTAAAGGGTTAAATCAAGCAGAAAAAGCTCTCTAATGTATTAATTGCAGGTCATTATTGAATAGTGACTACGTTACACACACACACTGACTCAGGTCCCCTGTTAGATAGTAAATCACGACGCCTGTGTGTTTGCTGTGACATTTCTTATCATCACAAACACACTGCAAAGATTTAGAGTTTTTACAGCAATACCTGAGTTTAAAGGGTTAAATCAAGCAGAAATAGCTCTCTAATGTATTAATTGCAGGTCATTATTGAATAGTGATAATGTTACACACACGCTCACTCAGGTCCCCTGTTAGATAGTAAATCACGACGCCTGTGTGTTTGCTGTGACATTTCTTATCATCATAAACACACTGTAAAGATTTAGAGTTTTTACAGCAATAACTGAGTTTAAAGGGTTAATCAAGCAGAAATAGCTCTCTAATGTATTAAATGCAGGTCATTATTGAATAGTGATTACGTTACACACACACTCACTCAGGTCCCCTGTTAGATAGTAAATCACGACGCCTGTGTGTTTGCTGTGACATTTCTTATCATCACAAACACACTGCAAAGATTTAGAGGTTTTACAGCAATACCTGAGTTTAAAGGGTTAAATCAAGCAGAAATAGCTCTCTAATGTATTAATTGCAGGCCATTATTGAATAGTGATTACGTTACACACACACTCACTCAGGTCCCCTGTTAGATAGTAAATCACGACGCCTGTGTGTTTGCTGTGACATTTCTTATCATCATAAACACACTGTAAAGATTTAGAGTTTTTACAGCAATACCTGAGTTTAAAGGGTTAAATCAAGCAGAAATAGCTCTCTAATGTATTAATTGCAGGTCATTATTAAATAGTGATTACGTTACACACACACACTGACTCAGGTCCCCTGTTAGATAGTAAATCACGACGCCTGTGTGTTTGCTGTGACATTTCTTATCATCACAAACACACTGCAAAGATTTAGAGTTTTAACAGCAATACCTGAGTTTAAAGGGTTAAATCAAGCAGAAAAAGCTCTCTAATGTATTAATTGCAGGCCATTATTGAATAGTGATTACGTTACACACACACACTGACTCAGGTCCCCTGTTAGATAGTAAATCACGACGCCTGTGTGTTTGCTGTGACATTTCTTATCATCATAAACACACTGCAAAGATTTAGAGTTTTTACAGCAATACCTGAGCTTAAAGGGTTAAATCAAGCAGAGATAGCTCTAATGTATCAATTGCAGGTAATTATTGAATAGTGATTATGTTACACACACACTGACTCAGGTCCCCTGTTAGATAGTAAATCACGACACCTGTGTGTTTGCTGTGACATTTCTTATCATCACAAACACACTGCAAAGATTTAGAGTTTTTACAGCAATACCTGAGTTTAAAGGGTTAAATCAAGCAGAAATAGCTCTCTAATGTATTAATTGCAGGTCATTTTTGAATAGTGATTACGTTACACACACACTCACTCAGGTCCCCTGTTAGATAGTAAATCACGACGCCTGTGTGTTTGCTGTGACATTTCTTATCATCACAAACACACTGCAAAGATTTAGAGGTTTTACAGCAATACCTGAGTTTAAAGGGTTAAATCAAGCAGAAAAAGCTCTCTAATGTATTAATTGCAGGTCATTATTGAATAGTGACTACGTTACACACACACACTGACTCAGGTCCCCTGTTAGATAGTAAATCACGACGCCTGTGTGTTTGCTGTGACATTCCTTATCATCACAAACACACTGCAAAGATTTAGAGTTTTTACAGCAATACCTGAGTTTAAAGGGTTAAATCAAGCAGAAATAGCTCTCTAATGTATTAATTGCAGGTCATTATTGAATAGTGATAATGTTACACACACACTCACTCAGGTCCCCTGTTAGATAGTAAATCACGACGCCTGTGTGTTTGCTGTGACATTTCTTATCATCATAAACACACTGTAAAGATTTAGAGTTTTTACAGCAATAACTGAGTTTAAAGGGTTAATCAAGCAGAAATAGCTCTCTAATGTATTAAATGCAGGTCATTATTGAATAGTGATTACGTTACACACACACTCACTCAGGTCCCCTGTTAGATAGTAAATCACGACGCCTGTGTGTTTGCTGTGACATTTCTTATCATCACAAACACACTGCAAAGATTTAGAGGTTTTACAGCAATACCTGAGTTTAAAGGGTTAAATCAAGCAGAAATAGCTCTCTAATGTATTAATTGCAGGCCATTATTGAATAGTGATTACGTTACACACACACTCACTCAGGTCCCCTGTTAGATAGTAAATCACGACGCCTGTGTGTTTGCTGTGACATTTCTTATAATCACAAACACACTGTAAAGATTTAGAGTTTTTACAGCAATACCTGAGTTTAAAGGGTTAAATCAAGCAGAAATAGCTCTCTAATGTATTAATTGCAGGCCATTATTGAATAGTGATTACGTTACACACACACTGACTCAGGTCCCCTGTTAGATAGTAAATCACGACGCCTGTGTGTTTGCTGTGACATTTCTTATCATCATAAACACACTGTAAAGATTTAGAGTTTTTACAGCAATACCTGAGTTTAAAGGGTTAAATCAAGCAGAGATAGCTCTAATGTATTAATTGCAGGTAATTATTGAATAGTGATTACGTTACACACACACTGACTCAGGTCCCCTGTTAGATAGTAAATCACGACACCTGTGTGTTTGCTGTGACATTTCTTATCATCACAAACACACTGCAAAGATTTAGAGGTTTTACAGCAATACCTGAGTTTAAAGGGTTAAATCAAGCAGAAATAGCTCTCTAATGTATTAATTGCAGGTCATTATTGAATAGTGATTACGTTAAACACACACTGACTCAGGTCCCCTGTTAGATAGTAAATCACGACGCCTGTGTGTTTGCTGTGACATTTCTTATCATCACAAACACACTGCAAAGATTTAGAGGTTTTACAGCAATACCTGAGTTTAAAGGGTTAAATCAAGCAGAAAAAGCTCTCTAATGTATTAATTGCAGGTCATTATTGAATAGTGACTACGTTACACACACACACTGACTCAGGTCCCCTGTTAGATAGTAAATCACGACGCCTGTGTGTTTGCTGTGACATTTCTTATCATCACAAACACACTGCAAAGATTTAGAGTTTTTACAGCAATAACTGAGTTTAAAGGGTTAATCAAGCAGAAATAGCTCTCTAATGTATTAAATGCAGGTCATTATTGAATAGTGATTACGTTACACACACACTCACTCAGGTCCCCTGTTAGATAGTAAATCACGACGCCTGTGTGTTTGCTGTGACATTTCTTATCATCACAAACACACTGCAAAGATTTAGAGGTTTTACAGCAATACCTGAGTTTAAAGGGTTAAATCAAGCAGAAATAGCTCTCTAATGTATTAATTGCAGGCCATTATTGAATAGTGATTACGTTACACACACACTCACTCAGGTCCCCTGTTAGATAGTAAATCACGACGCCTGTGTGTTTGCTGTGACATTTCTTATCATCATAAACACACTGTAAAGATTTAGAGTTTTTACAGCAATACCTGAGTTTAAAGGGTTAAATCAAGCAGAAATAGCTCTCTAATGTATTAATTGCAGGTCATTATTAAATAGTGATTACGTTACACACACACACTGACTCAGGTCCCCTGTTAGATAGTAAATCACGACGCCTGTGTGTTTGCTGTGACATTTCTTATCATCATAAACACACTGCAAAGATTTAGAGTTTTTACAGCAATACCTGAGCTTAAAGGGTTAAATCAAGCAGAGATAGCTCTAATGTATTAATTGCAGGTAATTATTGAATAGTGATTATGTTACACACACACTGACTCAGGTCCCCTGTTAGATAGTAAATCACGACACCTGTGTGTTTGCTGTGACATTTCTTATCATCACAAACACACTGCAAAGATTTAGAGTTTTTACAGCAATACCTGAGTTTAAAGGGTTAAATCAAGCAGAAATAGCTCTCTAATGTATTAATTGCAGGTCATTTTTGAATAGTGATTACGTTACACACACACTCACTCAGGTCCCCTGTTAGATAGTAAATCACGACGCCTGTGTGTTTGCTGTGACATTTCTTATCATCACAAACACACTGCAAAGATTTAGAGGTTTTACAGCAATACCTGAGTTTAAAGGGTTAAATCAAGCAGAAAAAGCTCTCTAATGTATTAATTGCAGGTCATTATTGAATAGTGACTACGTTACACACACACACTGACTCAGGTCCCCTGTTAGATAGTAAATCACGACGCCTGTGTGTTTGCTGTGACATTTCTTATCATCACAAACACACTGCAAAGATTTAGAGTTTTTACAGCAATACCTGAGTTTAAAGGGTTAAATCAAGCAGAAATAGCTCTCTAATGTATTAATTGCAGGTCATTATTGAATAGTGATAATGTTACACACACACTCACTCAGGTCCCCTGTTAGATAGTAAATCACGACGCCTGTGTGTTTGCTGTGACATTTCTTATCATCATAAACACACTGTAAAGATTTAGAGTTTTTACAGCAATAACTGAGTTTAAAGGGTTAATCAAGCAGAAATAGCTCTCTAATGTATTAAATGCAGGTCATTATTGAATAGTGATTACGTTACACACACACTCACTCAGGTCCCCTGTTAGATAGTAAATCACGACGCCTGTGTGTTTGCTGTGACATTTCTTATCATCACAAACACACTGCAAAGATTTAGAGGTTTTACAGCAATACCTGAGTTTAAAGGGTTAAATCAAGCAGAAATAGCTCTCTAATGTATTAATTGCAGGCCATTATTGAATAGTGATTACGTTACACACACACTGACTCAGGTCCCCTGTTAGATAGTAAATCACGACGCCTGTGTGTTTGCTGTGACATTTCTTATAATCACAAACACACTGTAAAGATTTAGAGTTTTTACAGCAATACCTGAGTTTAAAGGGTTAAATCAAGCAGAAATAGCTCTCTAATGTATTAATTGCAGGCCATTATTGAATAGTGATTATGTTACACACACACACTGACTCAGGTCCCCTGTTAGATAGTAAATCACGACGCCTGTGTGTTTGCTGTGACATTTCTTATAATCACAAACACACTGTAAAGATTTAGAGTTTTTACAGCAATACCTGAGTTTAAAGGGTTAAATCAAGCAGAAATAGCTCTCTAATGTATTAATTGCAGGTCATTATTGAATAGTGATTACGTTACACACACACTGACTCAGGTCCCCTGTTAGATAGTAAATCACGACGCCTGTGTGTTTGCTGTGACATTTCTTATCATCATAAACACACTGTAAAGATTTAGAGTTTTTACAGCAATACCTGAGTTTAAAGGGTTAAATCAAGCAGAAATAGCTCTCTAATGTATTAATTGCAGGTCATTATTGAATAGTGATTACGTTACACACACACTGACTCAGGTCCCCTGTTAGATAGTAAATCACGACGCCTGTGTGTTTGCTGTGACATTTCTTATCATCACAAACAAACTGTAAAGATTTAGAGTTTTTACTGCAATACCTGAGCTTAAAGGGTTAAATCAAGCAGAAATAGCTCTCTAATGTATTAATAGATAGTTAGATGTTAGATAGTAAATCACGACGCCTATGTGTTTCTCTCCTCAACCCCCACAACCCCCCACTCACAATTTACATTTCAATAAAGGAGACTTGAAAAACCAGTTTGTGAACCACAGGCCAAAAGAGCTCAAACTACCAATGTGGCAGAACCCTTCTCAAATAAACTAGAGAAGATGCTGGGATTTGCCCTGCCAAATTAAACTAAATTACAGTTTTTACAATCGCTAGGCCACATTTCTCAATACTTTGGTCATTTTCAAAACTTGTTCTCCAAACCAACTTTCTGCTTCACATCAGTTATTTCACATTCAAAATCCACAAAAACTAACAAAACACTTCATTCATGTCTCAAATCAAGTGCCAATGATCCACAGTTTAGCTTGCACAGACTGAAGTTGTGATCACTGTGTGAAGAGTTTTGAAAAAGTGACCAACATTTGTTTGACAAATTTGAGAGTGCCAGAGACTTTAACTAAGGAGAATATTCTGACCACAATGTGTGATGTTATTGAGATCTTTTATGAAACTTTTTAGAGGTGACAAAAGTGAGAGTTCCAGAGTATCTAGCTGAAGAAAAAAGTCTGAGCACAGCATGCGATACTGTTGAGATCCCTTCTGAAACTTTAGAGGAGACACATATGAGCAATCCAGTCTCTCTAGCCAAGGAGACAAATCAGAGCATAGTATGTGATGTTGTTGAGATCTCTTATGAAACTTTAGAGGAGATAAACATGAGAGAATGTCATTTTTTGTCTCAGGATAAACATGTGAGAAGCAGGAGACTTAGCCTTATGTCTCAATTTGATGTTCACTTGATCTCATTTCTGTTTAGGAGAAAGATGTGAGTTGAGAAGGAGATCTCAGGTTTGATTTTCCTTTCCTCTAGGTTGGCCTTTGGTTCACAAACTGGGTTTTTAGGGCCCTATAAAATCCGTTTTATTTTTTCCCAAATTCCGTTTTTTCCGTTTAAATTTTTGCAAATTCCGTTTTTTCCGTTTTAATTTTTGCAGATTCCTTTTTTTCCGTTAAAATGTTTGGTAATTCAGTTTTTTTACCCTTTACTGTAATTTTGGTGAAAAAAGAGTTTGCTTTTAATGTTAATATAATACAACATAAAACAAAAAATAGGAATGACCTTAAATTTATCGAGGTAACAAACATCACATTTACTTTTTAGGACAAATATGATATTTGACATAACACTGCACTTCAAATACTTCAAATATTAATGGTTATTAGCTTTAAACTTTCCGGTAAAATAAATTATAATAGTTTATATAAGTTAAAATGAAAGTGCTCCATTAGCTTTTTCTTTCAAGTAATTTTTTTTTAAAAAGAACTAAAAAAAAAAAAAAAAAATCATAAGAATCATATTTTACAGTACTCTTAAGTACTATTAAGTAAAACATTTAAATTTGAAAATTAACATTAAAAAAAAACATTGCACCATGAAATCATGTAGTGAATTGTTCTGTGTGTTTAACAATCACCATTATGATATCCAGAGCTGTGAAAAATAAAAATACACGAAAACACAACACTGCCTGAAGTTTTTTTCCCCAACTTCAAAGGCCCCTTTAAATGATTAAAACTAGATGCTTAATTTTAACTTTAAGGTTACTTATCATGTAAACTACCCATATACAGCATGTTAAATGCATGTTTGGAACAGACTAACAGAGGGGAAAACGGTCGCATTTGCAGCAGATATGCATTGCTGCCTAATGTGCACATTATAAATCAAAGCACGAGATGACAGGGGTCGAGCAGAACACCGGAAAATCTGACAGAATGGACAATATTTGTCTGTCTGTGCAATACACGAGCGCGGCTCCCGCTCTCCATACGCAAAGCTTCTGCACCGCCTGCGCGTGCAGTGTGAAACCGCCGTTAGCGTCGAGTTTCTTAACTTTTTCGCTGCCGAAAGCAGAGCCGTGGAGACCAACTTCGCCATACTTTCATTGTTTTGAAGGCCGAGCTGAAATTACGGGAGGGGTTGTGTCGCGAAGATTTGCTTCCCCCGGTCTGCACTTTCCTCAGACATACGTTCTCCACCCACACGACACAGAATTTCATTACAAATATATAAAACTCCGGGGAAATCTGCGTTAACACCAGATTCCGCGTTTATATGCAGATTCCGCGTTAATATGCCAATTCCGCGATTCCGTCCGCGATTCCGTGATCGTGGAAATTATAGGGCCCTAGGTTTTCAAGTCTTCCCTTATTTATTATTATTAAAATGTAAATTGTGTGGGGGGTTGTGTGGATCTACTGTGTTTGTAGACCCGGTTTACAGCAGTTAGTTCACCTACAAATGAAAATTAGCCCATGATTTACTCACCCTCAAGTCATCCCAAGTGTATATGACATTCTTTTTTCAAATGAATAAAATCTGAGTTATTTAAATTTATATTAAAAAAAGTCCTGGCTCTTCCCAGCTTTAAAATGCCAGTGCCTTGTCGGTCCATAAAAGTGCATCTAACCATCATATAACTGATCCACACAGTAACTGATCCATAGACTAAAATATTAGCTTTCGGTTTTCAGTGCCACACGAATCACATTGCGCTTAAAGGACAACTCCGGTGAGAAATGACCCTAGGGGTAATTAACAGATGGTTATCGAGTAGATCGTTCTCTGGGATGCGGTTTCATGAAAATCGAATTTAAAGAGTTTTATCTCTAAACACAGATTAGCTTATAATGTTTGTCTATGGGACATGGAATAAGTGAAATTAAATCGCTAGTTAATACCACTAACAAGGCTCAAAATAACCTCACACTAACAAGGCAGCATAATGAGGATCCCTACATGCAAACCGCAGCATTGAGAACTTGTTAGAGTACAAACGGTTTAATAAGAAGATACTTTCTAAAGACAGTACATTACACGTTTACAGACTGCAGCCATCTTGGAAAACAGTCTCGACTAGTCGAGCCACGAACGTTGTGCTAAGTGAGCTGGTCGATAGGAATTAAGTTTGTGAAATCTAATTACATGGACTTTTTTTTCTTTTTTTTTCTCTACTGCGTTCAGTGCTTTCTTCCGGAAACAACGGCCCATATGAGATTCCAAGTCACAGTTCATCACTTAGCACAGCGTTCGTCACTCAAATCTGTTTTTAGAGATAAAACTCTTTACACTTGATTTCCATGAAAACGCATCCCAGAGAACGATCTACTCGGTAACCATCTGTAACCATTTTTTTTTTTTTTTTTTTTTTTTTTTTTTTTTACAGTGAGGACAATACAGTGTTATATTACAACTACTGACAGACCGTCCTGAAAAGCACTGTTTATTTCATGTGTATCCCCAGCTAGAATTTTTTTGTTATCAGAATGTTCTGAGAACATTACCATGTATTGTTCTATAAATGTTTTCAGCGGGTAGTTTTATTTTTGTTCCCAGAATGTTCTTTTCAAAGTTAGGAGAACATTCTTCTAAAAACATTGTAAAAATGTTTAGTGGTAACATTCTTATAACATTATTGCCTAACGTTTTTATAAAGTTTTCAGCGGGTAGTTTTATTTTTGTTCCCAGAATGTTCTTTTCAAAGTTAGGAGAACATTCCTCTAAAACAATCTAAAAATGTTTTAGTGGTAACATTCTTATAACATTATTCCCTAACGTTTTTATAAAGTTTTCAGCGGGTAGTTTTATTTTTGTTCCCAGAATGTTCTTTTCAAAGTTAGGAGAACATTCTTCTAAAAACATTGTAAAAATGTTTTAGTGGTAACATTCTTATAACATTATTCCCTAACGTTTTTATAAAGTTTTCAGCGGGTAGTTTTATTTTTGTTCCCAGAATGTTCTTTTCAAAGTTAGGAGAACATTCTTCTAAAAACATTGTAAAAATGTTTTAGTGGTAAAATTCTTATAACATTATTCCCTAACGTTTTTATAAAGTTTTATGTTGTATGTTTTATTTTTGTTCTTAGAATGTTCTTTTGAAAGTTAGGATAACATTCTATAAAAACATTATAAATGTTTTGTGATATTCCTTAAATGTTTACAAATAAAAATTTTAGAACATTATCCTCTAACATTTTATAAAGTGGTAAATGTTATTGTACTTCACACAATGTTCTCCTAAGAGGTGTGATAATGTTCTATAAAATGGTTTGGGAATATCCTTGTTAAAATGTTAAGTGATAATATTTTTAGAACATTGTCTACCCCAAAGTCTTAAAACGTTTCTAGAATGTTCTCCTAAAAGATACAATAATGTACTTTACAAACAAATTTTTTGTGATAACATTGTTGGAACATTATGCCCTAACATTGTTATAAAGTTTTTTTTTTTCTAGTTTGTTAAATGTTACCAGACAAAAGGGGATTTTATGTAGAGTCGAACTTCATGCTTCAATAACATGCAAATGTTCTGTAACATTTTAAACTTTATTATCTTTAAAGGAACACTCCCACCGTTTTTAGAAATAGGGCTTATTGAACTTCTTTCCTACATTTAGATATGTGGGCAAATGCATTTGTCTCAGTGCATGCATTGTTTTCGTTTGGCAGGGTTGCCGCTAGCTTAGCTTAGCATAATGAATGGAATCCTATGTTAACAGCTAGCAAGTGTTTAAGCTGTGTTCTCTTTACAGATTAATGTGTACTGTACATCATGAAATACAACTATGAATAATTTTTTTTTTAAACATTTGTATTGTACCATGATACAAATAATAATAATAATTTACAAAAACTGCTCAAGAAACAACTATGATTAAACAACATTTTTTTTTTAATTTTTATACATTTTGTATTTGTAAACAGTTCTTCTAGTCAGCAGATTCAATCAGGCCGCTCCCCTCTGCTGCTGCTGCATGTTCTTGACTCATTAACTGGCTTTCATCCATGGAGGGTCCTCCATTATCCCGCTGCATAGACAATTTTATTAATTAAAATCATAATAATTTATGATATCTTAAAGTAGATGCTGTTGTCTTTCATGCATGTACAAATACATAGGGAAATAAATACAAATTAATGCATTACAATTAAGTAAATATAGAAATAAAAAATAAAGTAAAATAAAATAGTTAGCAACAACTTTTTTTAACAAATCATTTATCATTTTTTTATTTATATTCATATATTTTCCTATTATGAAATTAATTGATTTATAAAACAAAGATGGATAAATGAACCAAACTAATAAAAACAGGTAACAACATTCAAATAAATGTCAATTCTATGCCATTAATTATGTACATTTTTCTGACAAAGGTGTATTTTCTTTGGTTTTGTCAAATGAAAAAACTCGATTTGAAAATTTGCATTACCATCTTCAACTACCCTGCCACTAAAATCACATTTATATCATGTAAATTTGCAGCTACATGTTAGCTACAATGACACTGTAAACTATGCAGTGGGTCAGTTACATTTTTCAAGTTCACCAAACATGGCTTTCTTGCTTAGCCAGAAAATTTTGCTAAGCTAATACATTTTCATCTTTGAGCTAATCAAGTTATTGTTGTCACGATAGTGGAATTACTAATTTCTATATAATACTTATAAAAAATAAAGTCACCTAAATTTATCTGGAAAAACAGCATAATTCGTTGAATAGCGAATACTTTACATCCTTGTGTTTTGAACAAATGCTTAACACTGACCTGATTCACTCTGTGAGGGGCATATCTCAGTGTATCAGCTATACAATTTTCTATTGTTTTTTGCAGAGTTGTCGGGTGGATCTTGTGGCAGGCCTCTAAATATAAAGAAAGGAAAAGAGGGAAAAACAAGAATGAGAAAAGTATAAGTACTTTAATGTAGCTGAATCAGTAATTGACAAAGTAGTTGTAGCCTTGTAGTTTCAATATTTCAAGATCAACCCTTTTATTTATTAACATCCTGTAGTAAGCACCCAATTTAAGCTGAAATTTCAACAAACCCTTTACAGTAATTTTTTGGATTTATTAGGTTTGATGGCAGATTTTGTCGCAAAACCCACAAGTAGCTTGTGAAGAAATAGACTACTGTATGACATAATCATTAAAGCAGAATATCTCAATGGAGATTACTATACTCCTATTTACTGTACATGTTTGCCAGTGTTTTATGATAATCAGTGCTTCTTTTACAGTGTAGTGTATGTGCACATGGTTGCCAGATTGCAAAGATTAAATAAAACAGAGCAAAAAATTTATAATTGGGTGGATTTAAAGTCTTCACATCTAACAACAGCGAGAACGAACGCTTGTGGAGTGGAGGATTATGAAAAAAACGTCTCCTCTTTTCTCTTTTGAAACTTACGGATTATGATGGGATATATAGCCAAATCCTGAAAATTTCTTTTCCCCTTTCGACCCTTCAAACTGTAATTTGCCCAAAGGCCATTTGTTCCAATTTCTCTCATCATTCGTCTCACGGAGTCACCAGGAGTTTTACCTCCCAGCAGTGACAGATAATCAACCTGTAAAGAGAAACAATGCAGAAAAACAATTTTCTGATAGGACAAGGCATATCTCCTAGTGAATTCCTTTCCTCTCAGTGTTCCTTTCATTAGGTTAAAAAAGTTGTCAAATTCATCTGTAGTTTTTTAAACACCTTGTCCAAACAAATAGAATGAGCTTGTTAACTGATCATGACTGAGTGTCGATTGCCCTTTCCAATGAACACAAAAACACACAATCTCAGACTGTTCCGATCAAATCTGACCTGTACAGCTGCCTGAATCAAAATAACGCCCTGCCAGAGGAGAACTGCCACCCAATGCAATGTCCTATTTTCACATACCACTTTCTTTCTGTGAGCGAGGTCCTTTAGCTTGTCAGAAGCTTCTTCAAGTTGAGCTGGAGTCTGTAGTGACCTGGTCAGCTCTTCAATTTCAGGGTCATCAGAACTCATGGTTTTGGTTAAAATGGACTGAATGGTCTGTAGAGAGAGTTCGATCTTGTCCAGTCTCATAAAGATGGCCCTCACATATGCTGGTGTGCAAGAATCATCTGAAATATAAAAATACATCTGAGAAATGGTCCTTTTTGACCACAAGAACTTAGGTACAGCTGAGCCCAGTGGTTACCTTCACCACAAGAGTGAAATTAAAAACATGATTAACATAACATTCCATTTGGCTGCCATCTCACATTTACTCATGAGAAATTACATAGGTAGTGTAATTGTACCTACTTCATCATTGTTGATTGTTCATTAAGTAGTAATGGAAACAAAAATCTGTCCCAGAATTTACTAAGCTCTGAAAAGTCCCAGATTACTGAAAGTACCAGTGCCTTTGGTAGCTGACAATGGCAAGTAGTTTGTGTAATTCTTTGAGTACTTGCATGGCAATGATCAAGAATCCAACTTACTCTGAGTGTTTGGAGTTGTATTCGGAGTGCTTGTGATAGAGGGACCTAAATTTGTGCAAAATAACACGTTTAAATGATGTACAATTACATGATGTCACCATAACAAAGTTGTCTAGTGATGACAGGCATACCTTGGTCATTGCTCTGTAACATAGTCCTTGTTGGGGTCACATCCAAATTTGTGTGAAAAGCTGGCAAAAATAGAAAAAAAGAAAAGCTGGTTACATCTGTGTTTCTGCAGGTTTCATCGTGTCTAATTTAAGACTTTTTAAGACCATTATAAATAAATCTTAGGAGACCATTTATAAACTTTATGGCCACAATGAAAAATTAGCAAATGTGTTTTCCTTGATAAAGGGATACAATGATACATTTATAGGCAAAATTATTTAATTTATTAAAATCAGACACATATGGCATATCAGCTCAGCTGTAATTCGGCCATAAGTAATCACAGCTTGCTGATATACAGCCATATCGCACAGCTACATGTGTGATATTGTGTTCATACAACAGTTTGACGGCATAAGTGAGTTAATAAATAAGAAACAATGACGGAGTGTCTTTCCTATTGTGTGCAGAACTCTTCCTTCCACTATGGATTCAAATCTCAAGTTGACAGTTGGGAACATTTCAATAGACTTACAGTATATCAGTCAATATGACGAATTCTATATTTTCTGTCTTGCATTAAGTATGAGAGCCTTTTCTAAACAAAAAACACACACCATGAGGTCCTTTCCAGGCTTCTAAACCGTAATCAATATGATTCATCATACTCTCGTGTGTATGTTTTGTTTTTATAACATAATCCTTGCTTTTAGAAAGCATAAAATCTGCTGTAGGTTTTACAAATGTTTAAAGTAGGCTTGCTGAGATTGTTGGTGTTCAGCCACAACACTGGTTACATCACTTGTCCACAACTGCACTGCCCCCACCGTTGTTTTGATTTCTTATAGTACTTAAAAATCATTCAGTTCAGTTAGAGAAAATACAGAACAATTAAAAAAGCAGATTTGGTTTCAAAGCGAAATGTAAAAGAGCCTACTTAAACGTTTGTCATTACACTGTTTTGTTGTGTTTTCTTTAAGAATAATAATGAACCCGCCATTTTACACCCCTCCAGTGATATCTGTGTTTGTGAGAAAATTCCTAAATGCACAGCCAGACAGGGGTAAAAACGAAATGGATTAATGTTAAAATGGAAATTTACTTGGGCTGTCCTCGTTGTGTCTGGCTGAAAAGAAATCCATTGATGGGGTGACTAAAAACACAAGGTAGCAAGTTAGAAAGTCAAAGCAGTTCACTGAAAGTATATATAAAAAAATTCTGAGGAAAACAAGACAAAGATTATTCACAGACATCAAACACTTTGTGGTTACTCAGTACCATTTACTTACAGGAAGGCATTTTTGGCATCTGTGGAGTCTGATTCATCGTGGCAGTGTCAGTTAATGTCTTCACTCTCTTGGCAAAGGGCTCATCTATATCTGTATCTAATGGATATATTTTATATATAAATATATATATATATATATATATATATATATATATATATATATATATATATATATATACAAATACAGTACAGGCCAAAAGTTTGGACACATTACTATTTGTAATGTTTTTGAAAGAAGTTTCTTCTGCTCATCAAGCCTGCATTTATTTGATCAAAAATACAGAAAAAAATTTAATTGTGATATATTATTACAATTTAAAATAATTGGTTTTCAATTTATTATACTTGCTCTATGATCATTTATTTCTGTGATCAAAGCTGAATTTTCAGTTTCATTCCTCCAGTCTTCAGTGTCACATGATCCTTCAGAAATCAGAAATCATAATCTAATATGATGATTCATTTTCAAAGTTGGAAACAGTTCTGCTGCTTAATATTTTTTCATAACCTGTGATACTTTTTTATAATACCTTGATGAATAAAAAAAAAAGAAAAAAAAGAAAAAAGAAGCAAATGTTTTAAAAATAGAAATCTTTATATAGATTTTTTTTTTTAATAAATCAATACTTTTATTCAGCAAGGATGTGTTAAATTGATAAGAATTGATAGTAAAGGAGATTTATATTATTTGAAAATATGTTTTTATTATGAATAAATGCAGTTCTTTTGAACCTTTTATTCATCAAATATATTAGGCAGCAGAACTGTTTCCAACACTCATAATAAATCAGAATATTAGAATGATTTCTGAAGGATAATCTGATAGACTGGATGTCACGTGACACTAAAGACTGGAGTAACGATCCTGAAAATTCAGCTTTGCATCACAGAAATAAATGAGAATTTAAAGTATAATAAATTGAAAACCATATATTTTAAATTGTAATAATATATCACAATATTACATTTTTTTCTGTATTTTTGATCAAATAAATGCAGGCTTGATGAGCAAAACAAACTTCTTTCAAAAACATTACAAATAGTAATGTGACCAAACTTTTGGCCTGTACTGTACATACTATATATATATATATATATATATATATATATATATACACACACACATACATACATACACCATAACATTATAACATTAGATATTCTTTTGAAAAATGGAAACAAATACAAAGAGCCAACAAGCAGTCTTTTACCTGAGTCGAGGTAGCGAGCAGGAGTGACAATCTTTCTTCCTGTTTCTACTTCCTGGTCACTGTCCAAATTTGAGGTCATTGTTGCTTGATTGACCTTGTCTCTGGCCTTATTGTAGGTGTCTACAAAATATCGGTAGAGATCAGAGCAGAGATATTCTATACAATGTGTGTGTGTGTATACAGTATATCTGTATTGAAAAAAATTAAGATACCTCAAGTTCAGAAATCAATGTTAAGTGGTCTCTTTATTCATATTCAAGTCATTTTCATTCTTGGGTGAATTATCCATTTAAAGGATTCACCACAAAAATAATATTTTCTGAAAATGTATCAGAAAATTTTATTGCATGTATTAAATTTTATTAAAAAAAAATTTAATATAAATTTTATGAAATTTATTAAAATCCAAGATGTTTACATCATTCTTTCTTCAATTGCAACCAGAATGTTGAAGTCCAAATCAATGCAGTTTCAAAGGGCTTTAAAGTGCTTCAAATGGCTCTCCTCGATCCCAGCAGAGGAATAGTGTCATCTAGCGCAACAATCGGTCATTTAATAATAATAATAATAATAATAATAATAATAATAATAATAATTTATATACTTTTTAACCACAATTGTTGGTCTTATGCTGGACTGTGACGCGCCGGGAATGACGTCATCACGTTCAGGGCTGCAACAACGAATTAATAAAATTCAATTATTAGAAGTGTTGGCAACGAATTTGATTATCGATTCTTTGTGTCATGTGATTTGCTTTTGTAGAAATATCGTAGTATCGTGCATTCTATCAGTTGCAGTTCTGGTGGCTCCGTCTCAACATAGACCAACTGTACAACGCGACACATCAAATGTTAAATCAGAGGAACAGGACACTGCAGTTCACAAAATGTTCATTATTTTCATGTGCTTTAAAACCCTTCCGGTTAAACATGTCATTCGCATGCTGATGCGCTGTTCTAACATGCGCTTTTCTGAGCGCAAAAACCCGACGCGCACAGGCACTAAAAGCCTGTCAAACAGCGCTTGGTTACTGGCTACTTGGTTACTGGACTAAGTTATATATCGCGTCTTATTGCGCTAATACTGTTAAATACACACAAGGTTTACATAAACACAGTTGGTTATGTCTAAAGTGAAAGCAAACAGAGAAAATTGAGAGAAATGCGTGTATATTACACTCCTCGCATGCAGGTCTTAAAGAGACAGTAGCCCTAATAGTAAACATGCTGCCTTTCTTGTGCTGAACACAAAAGAAGATATTTTGAAGAATGTGGCTAACCAGACAGTTGTTGGTCCCCATTGACTGCCAAAGGAAAAGAATATACCATAGAAGTCACTGAGGTACATCAACTGTTTGGTTACCCACATTCTTCAAAATAACTTATTTTTAACAGAAGAAAGAAACTTATTTGGGTTTAAAACAACTTCAGAGAGTAAATTATGACAATTAAACATTTTGGGAGATCTATCCATTAAATGTTAATAAAACAACAAAACACAAAGAAGAAATCACTCACTGCTCTTGACTAAGAACTTTAATATTAGCTTACATGTGCATGTTTCTTGTGTTAGTCAATAAAAAAAAAAATTTATATATACAGCTTTAACAGCTCAGGGATGTTCAATGAGCAACCTGTTTGTGCGCTTTGTAAAGTTTTTTTGCACTGTGAATTTGTACTATCTGTACTGGTTTTGAATAAAGGGTTAGAATGTTTTGTTTTTTTATTTAATTTTTTTTATCTGATTAACTGAAAAATAATCACCAGATTAATCGATTATTAAAATAATCGTTAGTTGCAGCCCTAATCACATTGGAAAGGTCAAGTGTTCATACTGCCCCATTTTTACTAGCATGGAGAAGGAGGATAGATCACATTTTATTGTATGTTGAATGACATTTATGTCTGTGTCAGATTATTGTTTAAAATGGTCCTTTCATGTGCGTATCCTGGATGTATAATGAATGTTTAATGTCGTGACCTTTCCGTGATGACGTCATGCCCCACGTGTCGCAATCCAGCAACAACAATATTGGTTAATAAGTATATATATATATATATATATATATATATATATATATATATATATATATATATATATATATATATATATATATATATATATATATATATATATATAAATTTTTATGACCGATGCATTTGCTAGATAAGGCCATATTCTTCAGTTGGGATCGAGGTGAGTCATTTGAAGCATTTTAAAGCCCTTTGGAAATGCATTGATTTGGATTCTGGTTGCGATTGAAGTCCATTGTGTGGAGAAAATCTGTCCTTTTTTAGTAGATGTCTGTGGGCTAAGTTCTCAAGATACCTTGTGAAACAATACAATACCTGTGTATGTTAAAACTGAGACTTTACATTTGGCCCAAAGTGTTTTGTCTGGTATCTCTCTCCTTTTGACTTTGGCAGTAACATTCTTCTGTGGCCAGTAGCAAAACACAGTCTACAAAAAATACAAAATAAATGCGCATCTTTGTATAATAAACACTAGATCAGAGGTGTGACCAAGCCCACTTTAAGTCAAATACAACATAAAGGATTTATTTAATCTGCAGGATATATTCTTCAGTATTATGTTGCTGCAAAGAGGCTAACTGACCACCTTCCAGCATTATTTGCAGAATGTTTAGTCATACTTGCCATTTCCAGGAATGACTGACAACAGCATTTGATAGTTCATCTGTGCCAGTTTAAATATTTCCCTAGCTTAGAATCCCTTTTTTAAAGACAGTACAAGCTTACATCATTATCTATTACATGAACTTATCTATTATTAGGAAATACCTTTTCAGTTGTCTCTAGCCAGTTAGTTGGCACAGCATCCACTGTGTTGGATTTCACAAATTTCACAACTGCAAACTGTTTGACTGTGTTCTGGGGGGAAAATTAAAATGTTGTTACATTGTGATCTTTGGCCAAGCAAATTTATATTCATAAACACTTACAAGTTCGTACCACTTGGATGTATGAATCTGGATGTGTTGGATTTCCACACAATGAAAAAATAAAATAAAATAAAAAAATCTGGGGTGGCTTACAACACAAAAAAATGGCAACTAGCAGTTATATGCCACACAGCTAAATGTGTCCTCTGTGAGCAATATTAATTATAAAGCTATTACTAAATATTTTTGCTACATAATACATGAACAACTATGTTACTGTGTATTAAAGGACTAGTTCACTTCAGAATTAAAATGTCCTGATAATTGACTCACCCCCATGTCATCCAATATGTCAATGTCTTTCTTTCTTCAGTCCAACAGAAATTAAGGATTTTGAGGAAAACATTCCAGGATTGTTCTCTATATAATGGAATTGCAACCAGCAAGTTGGCACTACACCATCCCAACTGAGGAATAGGGTCTCATCTAGTGAAACAATCTGTCATGTTGTAAATATTTTTATTTATTTATTTGATTTATATATTTATTTACTTTTTACCAAAAATGCTTGCTCTGCGATGCGCCACACATTACGATATCATAATGGAAAGGTAATGCGCGACGTGAAATCCGACTGTGGGGTGAAAAACTCCATCTCATCTTCTCCAACTTCAAAATCATCCAACATCGCACTTTACAAAAAAAAAAGGTAAAACACTGGGTCGGTACTCACGCCTTCGTCATGTGTGACCTTTCCAACATGATGACGTAATGTGTGGTACATCACAGAGCTAGAGCAAGATGAGCATTTGTGGTTAAAATGTATATACGGTCAGATTTGTTTTTAGAAAATGACCAATCGTTTCGCTGGATGAGACTCTTATTCCTTGGCAGGGATTGTGTGGAGCCTTTGAAGCTGAAACTGAAATTTGGACCTTCAAACATTTTGACCCCGGTGAAACCCATGGAGAAAAATCCTGGAATGTTTTCCTCAAAAACCTTAACTGTTATTTTAACTGGAGAAAGCAAGACATAAACATCTTGGATGATATGCGGGTGAGTAAATTATCAGGACATTTCATTCTAAAAAAGTGATTTAATCCTTTAAGTCTGAGAACTTCTCAGAATGAATGGAGCAAGGTAAGTACAATCCTCAAACCACTGTCTGCCTCAGTCATAAATGCCTGCCTGCCCAAATGCTTCTCAGAAAATGTTTTCATCCGAGTGTGACTGTCTCTGGCTGTGTAGACTCCAATCAACCTTGAGTCACAGGGCTGCATGAAGAATGGCTCAAGTTGATCATAGACACGACAGAGCAACATCTTCTCCCCATGCTCTGTCTCACCAGACACTTCAACAACTTCACAGCACTCTAGATCACTAAGAGTGAAGACATTGTTGGGTTTCTTTATTCCTATAGTCTTCTTTGGTTCATGAAGTATCTTCCTCGATTTGTCTGCTTCCCCAAGCCGCCTCACAATCTGTGAGAGAGGATTTCGCCCAGAACGAACCAATCTTTTCAGCTGATGCAAGTAATTCTCAAAAGAGAAAGCACTGCACTCATCTAGACTGCCATAACGGTTTGCATCTGATGCCAGGTGTACCAAACTGTGGACATTGTAAACAAGAAACTCATCCCCATACAAATGTCTTCCCTGTGCAATGAAGTACACCAACAACTCCTCTGCATTGTGATTGTACTGTTTTGTTAGTCTTGGGCAAACAAGGATGGATAATGCCACACTAAAAACCAGGAAGTGCTCATAGAGCTGTTCTGCAATTATGCCTTTAAGCACAATTTTTCCTGTATAGAGGGTAAACTGTCTCAACTCTGTGGCCTTCCATCTGTCAACCTCTTCTAAGCCTCTTGGTTTCCTTGCAAACACATTTGGAATGCTTGCTTTAAGCTTCAGAAGCTGTGAACTGACCTGCTTAATATGACCAGATGACAGTCTGATTCCCAGTGGTCCCCTCAGCCACATGAGGATCATTTTGCGCATAACCCCAAGGCAACACTGGTGCATATAATCAGCTGGGAACTGTTCAATCATGTTAATTGGGAGCTGGCAAAATGGTGACAGAACTGAAGACGTGTGGTGCTCCTCCTGAGACTGATCTCGAAATGTTTTGTCAGTTCTCAATGTTAGATGGTTTATTTCAGGATAGATCACCCGATTGCCATCCCACACTCCTTTTTGTGTACATTTGTCACACCCATAATAGCCTGAACACAGCTTTATGGACTTCACAAGAGCCTTGGCTGGGGCATCACATGTAACACAACGCAGCTTCATCCTAATCAAACCACTGTCTGTCTCTAGTCCATTTTCTATAATGCTGCGAAGGTCACCAACAACATCATCAAGAAAGTCAAGATTTTTGGGCTTTGACAAACCAAAACATAAAGCAAACGGAAATACTGAGGGAGGAGATAAATTCAATTGGCACAACACTGGCCACAGAGTCTTCTTGCTACTTTTGAAAAGTGGCAAGCCATCAATATTGAGCGAAAAGTCAATGAAATCTAATTCAGAAATATCCTGTAAAGGATACATTTTCAAATGACTCAGGAGCTGGTCTTTGCAGCCAAGGTAGATATACTGCATTCCTGATTTGATCTCGAACTCAACACTTTCACTGGTGCCAAGCAGTGTTTTTGCGGTCCTTGGCAGGTCTGGGTGTCCATTTTCAATCAAAAGTTTTAGCAAAGAATCCACTGCATTGTGTTTTACATGAAATTCATTTGTCCACTGTGCAATGCATTGTCTAAGTGGTAGGTTAGTTTCCCTATAGCTGCTCTGGGACAGGATATCATCCAGATCTCTCTCATCTGCACTTTTCAGTTTGACAGAACTCTCTTCTTCTGTAATTTCTTGGGAAAGCGTTGAAGGACAATGAGGAGAGTCATTTTTTGGCAAAAACTCTGATGCAGCTGTTTGAGCACTTGCACATTTTTCTTCTAATCTTCTTGCCCTTTTCCAAAGAGATGAGTACTTTCTATCTGACATTGCAACTCAATATACATGAAAGCTAAAGAGGAACAGAAAAAAAAATTGATTAAAAAAAACATACCGAGCACAATGTTGCATCCATGATGCTTTCACTGTAAATAAAGAAGAACACAGAGAAATGGCAGCATGAGTAAACATTTGTGAAGTGAATCATATTCAGTTGATGATAATAATAATAATAATAATAATAATAATAATAATAATAATAATAATAATAATAATAATAATAATAATAATAGGCAGAACTATAACACAACACCCCTGGAAAAGTTTCACAAGAAGAAGACTAACATCAACATAATTTTCCCAGCCTGGTCTCATCATTAATATGTAACATTAACTGTATAAAATGTACAACGCTGAAATGTACAAAATTGACGTATTGACAATAATGTAAACATTACTATGTCTTTCCAACCATGTAAAATAATTATATATATATATATATATATATATATATATATATATATATATATATATATATATATATATATATATATATATATATATATATACACATTTTATATTCTGTAACCCTGCCCCAAACAGAATTTTTAATTTATGCAAATTTATGCCGGGATTTGGAGATTCTAAAGATTTGGATTACAGCGCATACATACAATTGTTGACCTTTGTGAATTTAAGTTCCGTTTTTGAAAGTACAGCAAACTAAATAAATAATAGGCAACATCATAATGGACTGGATTTAATATAGAGCTTTTTTAACAGACCCATGGCCATCCAAAGCGCTTTACATGTTGCCTCATATTCACTCATTCATACACCGACGTCGGGAGCAACTGGGGTTAGGTGTCTTGCTTATGGACATCTCGACACTTGGAGTGCGTCTCAATCAGCTCCCTGGTTCAGTAGTCGGGGCACTGATTAGGACATAAGTCAGTGGGCTCTGACCCTGATCAGTGCCCTGACTACTGAACTAGGGAGCTGATTGAAACTCACCCTTGGTCAAGTGGAACCAGGGATTGAACCACTAACCTTCCGGTTTGTAGACAATCTACATCAGGGGTGTCCAACCCTGGTCCTGGTAGCTACCATCCTGCAGATTTGAGCTCCAACCTGAATCAAACACACCTGAACCAGCCAATCATGGTAATCAGGGTGCTAGATAATTACATACAGGTGTGTCGGAGCAGTGCTGGAACTGAAATCTGCAGGATGGTAGCTCTCCAGGAGCAGGGTTGGACACCCCTGATCTACATGAACCACTGCCACACCAGTAATAATGCGATTAGAGAAATGTTATTCATTTTAAAGTGTAGTCTTGTTTAACATTATGTATCTTAATAGGCCTAATCATCCGAAACGAGCCAGTTTCCCCTATAACGTATGCAGCCTACTTATGCACTAGTTAGCATTAACAAAATGCATGAACACATTCACCAAAACTAATACTTTTAGCCAGGATCTCTCCCTGTCTCTCATCAAAATGAAAACCCCCTCAGTCACCCAGTTCAAGATAAGTTATCTGCTAAAATCATCTTTTCCCAGGCTAACTTTCCTTCCACATCAGGTTAAAAATTACTTAAACAAAACAAGGAAGATGGGCCTAGTAGGTTTACAAATTAGCCTAATGAATACAATACCTATAATAATATAACTGTTACATTACTTTGAGTTATCATTACCTTACCTTTTTACAGCAGGAAGCCAGGTAAATAAAGGTTTTCAAGCTTGTTCTTCGAAGGATGAGTGGAACTAATCCATTAGAAGATTCTAATTGGCTCGAAGGTGTGCGTCCAGACAGCTGTTCCAGTCAGTTTAATCACGGTTCTAGATTAATGCGCTGCCTTCGTCTTTCACACGGGACGCGGAATGCGTGGCCAGCGTTACCCTTCGCGATTTGCGTTGCGCTACGCCAGAGCAAAGTAGGCGAAGTTTTCAAAACTTTTTGGATGCCCCCGTTTCTATTGGCCGCGCTGGTAATCGTCACAGAGCGCAGCGGCAATTAAGTTGAACTATTTGTTTTATTTTTAAGTTTAACTATTTTTAACTTTGACCGCGGCGTGCGCGCTGTGCTTGCGTCACCGCAGCAACAAAACGTCCTCGCGCGGCGCAAGCAATATGAAATGCATGGGTTTCATAACTTCAATTACAACAACCATGATAATAATTATAACGATACAAGTATTTAACATTAATAAAATAAATTGATATCATTATAAATAATAATAGAGGCTATTGTTCATGAAGTATATTGTAGTTGTCTAAACTTTATTTTACTTTGTTTTTTTTTTAAAAAAAATTAAATTTAAAGCAGACTGAGTGCGTGCATAGTTTTAAGGCAAGTCGAATATATATTTTAGAATTCCACAATGGCATACTATTGAGACTCTATAATCATTTAGGTGGTGTAATTTTTGTTAAAGTAAAAAAAACAAAAAACAAGTAGACTAAAGAAACCACCTTATATTTAAATGTTGCATAGGCTACACTAAAGAAAACATTGATAAGTCAGGGAAACATGTTTTTCCAATACTTGAACTCATCAAAATATTTCAAACAATTTCAACTTGTTATATGACATTCAACTAATTGTTAAAGTCAGTTTAGTATAGGCCTAATTTAAGTCAAAATGACATGTGCAGCCATATAATTTGATTACTTATACATTTTTAAGGCAGCAGCTGAACTTAAGGTTTTAAGTGTAAGTAGGTGGACTTTTTTTGTCCGTTGTTTTTTTTTTTTTTTTTTACAGGCAAATGGGCCAAAAAAAGAAGAAGATTTAACTGACACTGAAAAGTAAAAAAAAAAAAGCAAATTAAACAGTTATCAGACAATTAAATGCCTTAATATTGCAGGGTCACAAAAACGTACTGAGAAGGACAGATGCACATACTGCAAAAGAAAGAATTAAGGAAAATAATTAAGTTTTAAGAATTAACACCTTTTAGACTGTAGTGCCACCAGAATCTAGAACAGCAACCTGTAAATCACCAAAACTAGCCTAAAGCTATCAAAGACTTTGCTAAGGTAAGGAAGGTTGAAGCATGACCAACAATTAATAAAAATTACAAGCTGTCACAAGTTTAATGAAATATGAATATTGATTCTTTAAAGGTTTGGAGTGAATCTTGGCCAGTGCTAGTTCAAGTCAGACAACAGAAGGGTGGCGAGGGAGTCATGGTTAGCTGACCAGGTCCATCAATGAGCTAAATGGACCTTTCGCGAAGATGAACTCCCAAAACTACTGCTAGGTTCTAAGATATCTTAAAACAGTTTTACAAGAGTTCCCTGAAGAGTCAACCTGCCTCGAAATGTTGCAAATAAAATGTTGTAATTTTGTGAACTCGTCACATTAGAAGAACATTTATAAAGAACATTCAACATCTCATCTCTCAATGATATCCTCAAAACAGTTTCCTAATGTGAATGAGAGAATGTTCTTCCTTTGTTTGTTATGAAACATTAGTACAATGATATATTGAGATCATTATAAAAACTTCAATTTAAGAACATTCCCAAAATATACTCGAAAGGTTGCAAATAAAATGTTGTAATTTTGTGAACTTGTCACATTAGAAGAACATTTATGAAGAACATTCAACATCTCATCTCTCTATGATATCCTCAAAACAGTTTCCTAATGTGGATGAGAGAATGTTCTTCCTTTGTTTGTTATGAAACATTAGGACATTGATATATTGAGATCATTATAAAAACTTCAATTTAAGAACATTCCCAAAATATACTCGAAAGGTTGCAAGCAAAATGTTCTAATTTTGTGAACTCGTCACATTAGAAGAACATTTATAAAGAACATTCAACATCTCATCTCTCAATGATATCCTCAAAACAGTTTCCTAATGTGAATGAGAGAATGTTCTTCCTTTGTTTGTTATGAAACATTAGTACAATGATATATTGAGATCATTATAAAAACTTCAATTTAAGAACATTCCCAAAATATACTCGAAAGGTTGCAAATAAAATGTTGTAATTTTGTGAACTCGTCACATTAGAAGAACATTTATGAAGAACATTCAACATCTCATCTCTCTATGATATCCTCAAAACAGTTTCCTAATGTGGATGAGAGAATGTTCTTCCTTTGTTTGTTATGAAACATTAGTACAATGTTATATTGAGATCATTATAAAAACTTCAATTTAAGAACATTCCCAAAATATACTCGAAAGGTTGCAAGCAAAATGTTGTAATTTTGTGAACTCGTCACATTAGAAGAACATTTATGAAGAACATTCAACATCTCATCTCTCTATGATATCCTCAATACAGTTTCCTAATGTGGATGAGAGAATGTTCTTCCTTTGTTTGTTATGAAACATTAGTACAATGTTATATTGAGATCATTAAAAAAACTTCAATTTAAGAACATTACCAAAATATACTCGAAAGGTTGCAAATAAAATGTTGTAATTTTGTGAACTCGTCACATTAGAAGAACATTTATGAAGAACATTCAACATCTCATCTCTCTATGATATCCTCAAAACAGTTTCCTAATGTGGATGAGAGAATGTTCTTCCTTTGTTTGTTATGAAACATTAGTACAATGTTATATTGAGATCATTAAAAAAACTTCAATTTAAGAACATTCCCAAAATATACTCAAAAGGTTGCAAGCAAAATGTTGTAATTTTGTGAACTCGTCACATTAGAAGAACATTTATGAAGAACATTCAACATCTCATCTCTCTATGATATCCTCAAAACAGTTTCCTAATGTGGATGAGAGAATGTTCTTCCTTTGTTTGTTATGAAACATTAGTACAATGATATATTGAGATCATTGTACAACTTGTTACCTCAGAAACATTCCTAAAACATCATTTGAATGTTGCAGTTAAAATGTTATATCTTGGTTTACATTTAACGCTATAGGAACATTTTTTAAATGAGAAAACATTCTTAAAATATTCGTTAAACATTACATTCAAATGTTTTCTTCAGAACATTAACCAAACTTGTAGGGAATGTTAGCCAAAGTTCTGAGAACGTTCCCTGCTAGCTGGGTCATATCTTTTGTATTTATTTGTGCTTTCACTTGTAATGTGATTGGGCTAGTGGTTTAGATGTGCTCTTGAAATTGGAATAGAGAATAGTGTGTGTTGAGTTTGCTGCTCAACCCCCCACCAGTAATTTACATTTGTGAGGAGTTTATAAAGTGAGGAGTTTATAAATTTGCTAACCAACTTTCAGCTTCACAGCAGTTAATTTTACATTTACAAATCAACTCATTCTTCCAGAGCACTGGCAGCGCAGGTTTACATCCAACACTAACATCAGGAACATTATACAATTAAAATGTCTTTACAAAACTAGAATGACACTCTCTGCTGCTCATAATTCACTGCATGCTTACAGTACAGTACAACATTATTCCTAAGTTTCCTCTTTTGAATGGATGGTAATGGCCTAACACTGGTGTTGGTGTTCAGTTTCATCAAAGTTGCTTTGATAGTGTTTGATTTTTTTAGCAGTATAAATTGCATTACAGTATTACTGTATAAATGTTGTAAATTGCTGTCTCATTCAGTTTTGTATTATGTTATTGTTTTGTCCATAAGTTTAACACTTTTGAAAACAGCATGTAAGGATGTGCGAATTGGCCTGTAGAACAAAGATTTGATTGTGTTTGTGTCAAAGTGAGAAAAGATTTCAGGTAAATTGAAAGATGTTGCCATTGAATGCATTTTTTGCTAAAGCAATGTTGATCCACAGTTAAGCTGTGATATAAAATGTTCTTTTACAAAACATTTCTCAATAATAAACACACTTTTTCAACTTTTTCAACTCTTCACACAGTGATCACAACTTCAGTCTGTGCAAGCTAAACTGTGGATCATGGGCACTTGATTCGAGACATGAATGAAGTGTTTTGTTAGTTTTTGTGGATTTTGAATGTGAAATAACTGATGTGGAGCAGAAAGTTGGTTTGGAGAACTGTGTGAAGGATTTTGAAAATGACCAAAGTATTGAGAAATGTGGCCTAGCGATTGTAAAAAATGTAATTTAGTTTAATTTGGCAGGGCAAATCCCAGCATCTTCTCTAGTTTATTTGAGAAGGGTTCTGCCACATTGGTAGTTTGAGCTCTTTTGGCCTGTGGTTCACAAACTGGTTTTTCAAGTCTCCTTTATTGAAATGTAAATTGTGAGTGGGGGGTTGTGGGGGTTGAGGAGAGAAACACACAGGCGTCGTGATTTACTATCTAACATCTAACTATCTATTAATACATTAGAGAGCTATTTCTGCTTGATTTAACCCTTTAAACTCAGGTATTGCTGTAAAAACTCTAAATCTTTGCAGTGTGTTTGTGATGATAAGAAATGTCACAGCAAACACAGAGGTGTCGTGATTTACTATCTAACAGGGGACCTGAGTCAGTGTGTGTGTAACGTAATCACTATTCAATAATGACCTGCATTTAATACATTAGAGAGCTATTTCTGCTTGATTTAACCCTTTAAACTCAGTTATTGCTGTAAAAACTCTAAATCTTTACAGTGTGTTTGTGATGATAAGAAATGTCACAGCAAACACACAGGCGTCGTGATTTACTATCTAACAGGGGACCTGAGTCAGTGTGTGTGTAACGTAAATCACTATTCAATAATGACCGACAAATGAATACATTAGAGAGCTATTTCTGCTTGATTTAACCCTTTAAACTCAGGTATTGCTGTAAAAGCTCTAAATCTTTGCAGTGTGTTTGTGATGATAAGAAATGTCACAGCAAACACACAGGTGTCGTGATTTACTATCTAACAGGGGACCTGAGTCAGTGTGTGTGTGTAACGTAATCACTATTCAATAATGGCCTGCAATTAATACATTAGAGAGCTATTTCTGCTTGATTTAACCCTTTAAACTCAGGTATTGCTGTAAAAACTCTAAATCTTTGCAGTGTGTTTGTGATGATAAGAAATGTCACAGCAAACACACAGGTGTCGTGATTTACTATCTAACAGGGGACCTGAGTCAGTGTGTGTGTGTAACGTAATCACTATTCAATAATGGCCTGCAATTAATACATTAGAGAGCTATTTCTAATTGATTTAACCCTTTAAACTCAGGTATTGCTGTAAAAACTCTAAATCTTTGCAGTGTGTTTGTGATGATAAGAAATGTCACAGCAAACACACAGGTGTCGTGATTTACTATCTAACAGGGGACCTGAGTGAGTGTGTGTGTAACGTAATCACTATTCAATAATTACCTGCATTTAATACATTAGAGAGCTATTTCTGCTTGATTAACCCTTTAAACTCAGTTATTGCTGTAAAAACTCTAAACCTTTACAGTGTGTTTGTGATGATAAGAAATGTCACAGCAAACACACAGGCGTCGTGATTTACTATCTAACAGGGGACCTGAGTCAGTGTGTGTGTGTAACATAATCACTATTCAATAATGACCTGCAATTAATACATTAGAGAGCTATTTCTGCTTGATTTAACCCTTTAAACTCAGGTATTGCTGTAAAAACTCTAAATCTTTGCAGTGTGTTTGTGATTATAAGAAATGTCACAGCAAACACACAGGCGTCGTGATTTACTATCTAACAGGGGACCTGAGTGAGTGTGTGTGTAACAATCACTATTCAATAATGACCTGCAATTAATACATTAGAGAGCTATTTCTGCTTGATTTAACCCTTTAAACTCAGGTATTGCTGTAAAAACTCTAAATCTTTGCAGTGTGTTTATGATGATAAGAAATGTCACAGCAAACACACAGGCGTCGTGATTTACTATCTAACAGGGGACCTGAGTCAGTGTGTGTGTGTAACGTAATCACTATTCAATAATGGCCTGCAATTAATACATTAGAGAGCTATTTCTGCTTGATTTAACCCTTTAAACTCAGGTATTGCTGTAAAAACTCTAAATCTTTACAGTGTGTTTGTGATGATAAGAAATGTCACAGCAAACACACAGGCGTCGTTATTTACTATCTAACAGGGGACCTGAGTGAGTGTGTGTGTAACGTAGTCACTATTAAATAATGACCTGCAATTAATACATTAGAGAGCTATTTCTGCTTGATTTAACCCTTTAAGCTCAGGTATTGCTGTAAAAACTCTAAATCTTTGCAGTGTGTTTGTGATGATAAGAAATGTCACAGCAAACACACAGGTGTCGTGATTTACTATCTAACAGGGGACCTGAGTCAGTGTGTGTGTGTAACGTAGTCACTATTCAATAATGACCTGCAATTAATACATTAGAGAGCTATTTCTGCTTGATTTAACCCTTTAAACTCAGGTATTGCTGTAAAAACTCTAAATCTTTGCAGTGTGTTTGTGATTATAAGAAATGTCACAGCAAACACAGAGGTGTCGTGATTTACTATCTAACAGGGGACCTGAGTGAGTGTGTGTGTAACGTAATCACTATTCAATAATTACCTGCAATTAATTTATTAGAGAGCTATTTCTGCTTGATTTAACCCTTTAAGCTCAGGTATTGCTGTAAAAACTCTAAATCTTTGCAGTGTGCAGTGTGCAGTGCCTAACAGGGGACCTGAGTCAGTGTGTGTAACGTAATCACTATTCAATAATGTAAATACATTGGTGTACCTGACAATAATCTTAAATGAGAGATGTGGACTGATCATATACTGTAATTATGAAGACACAACAGAGAATGAATTTCTTAAAGAAATGACTTTTCTGTAATGTATTAGGTGTTATGTCTAAGGTATATTGTGTTTGTGTGTGTGTGTGTGTGCCTATTGTGATACCAGATGCCTGTGTAAACAAGTTAACTTATTTTAATGTGTTGACTAAAATACTAAAGCACAAGAAGACTTGTGGACTAACTAAGTGTAGTGTGTTACTTGATGTTACATCTTGTAACTTTATTGCGACTGTGTAATAAATATATTTAAAAATAAGCTTCAAAATAAATTAAAGTATTAAAGTATATTTTAGGTTACAAATAAATACTTCTCAGTACATTCAAAAGAACACAGTTATTATAAAAAGACATATTATTACTTGACACATTATATAGTCTGTACGAAGCTTAACTGCATTTATGTTATTTATTTGTAAAGACATGTAATGGTGGAGATGGCATATATATATATGCCAAATGCATATATATATAAAATGAAGACAGACTTGACTGCCAGCTCACTTCACATTCACACACAGCTCCACTGCAGACTAATGGAGGTCCCCTGTTGGATAGGTAGACATCGGTCACACACAAACACACACAGCTCCATTAGAGTCTATGGAGGTCCCCTGTTGGATAGGTAGACATCGTTCAGGTCCCCTCTTGGCATATTTTTTAAAAAATAAAAAAATGCTTATTTGAAATTATATTATGAATAAGGACCTTAAAAGAAAATTTTGTATGTGATTTTTGTTTCTTCAAAATGACTAGAAACACAGGTCCCCTCTTGGATAGTGTAGAGTGATAGTCCCCTCTTGGTAATATAGACGTGTATGTGTGTGTGTGTGTGTGTGTGTGTGTGTGTGTGTGTGTGCGTGTCTCCCACACACATGAAACAAGTTTCAATCATTCATTCATTCATATCAAGAGGTGGCCAGGCTGGACCTTGATACTTTTAACAAGAGGTGTTTATTCAAGAGACACAATAGATTTTAAAACTTTGCCGTTTCTCTTTTGTCACCGCGCGGACGATGTGCGTGCAACAGCGAATTGAGCGCTGGGAGAAAAAAAAACGTCAACTAGATAGTGCGAATGTGTACGCGCCTATCCCGTCTTTACGCGCTCACTGCCAAAGGAGTACTTTGAAAGGCTCGCGCGCGCATCTGTGCGCGTCTGCGCGAGGCAGAAAGGAACGTAGAAAGTGAAGTATATCCGTGTTCTTATCAGTTGTGTTTCCAATTTGAGCTTGATCCTCAGAAATGCTTGGTAAAATGTAACGTTATCTTGTTGTGGACGCTACCGCACTACTTGATCAACAGAAGAGCTTCGCTACTGAAAAGCTATTTTATTGAGAAAACAGTGACGCTACCACCACGCTACTGAAAAATGTAGTTAAGCTAGTAGCGTCACTACTTGTAGCGACGCTATTGCCCAACACTGCGTGTTAAGCAGGGCATCGGGCCAGTTCACCAGGTAAGCCAGCTCGGTCAATTCCTCCACATACCTCTCCAGCTGCCATCCGCTCTGCCTGAGGCCCCACAAATGATCCACCGCTGCAGTGGGAGGTGATGGGAACTCAGGAGATAAGGGGACTAAGAACACACCCATCTTGGCCCTGGAAGTCTTGACCTTTTGGGTCCGGTCATCTGTTACGGTGTAGATGCAGCACTGAGAGAGATTTCTAAGACTTCCAAACACAAATAAGCTTTATTCAAAATACTGACTTTACAAAGACCATCTAACCATCAGAGGCAGGAAAACTAAGAACAAAGGAACATGTGACTAAACCAGGAAGTACAGGGGCAAAACACAACAGACACAGACCAAACGTAAAAATATGGAGCAGCAAAAGCTGTTTTCACCCTAAAATTAAAAAACAACAACAAAAAAAAAACAGCATATATAAAGTTTTATATCCAGTTAACTATAGTTTGTTGCATTTATTAAATTATAGAACTACAAAAAGAAAACTCTTGACTTTTAATTGCTTTTTGTGACAAAGGAAAACACCAAATTCTTAAGAACATTAGAAAGAAAGGAAAATACTGGCAGCTGTAGAGTTACTTTCAAACAAAATACATTATGCATGGCTGAGTCCTTCCCTTATTTGTGGGAAATAAAATAAAGGGCAGCCTATTTAAAAACAAACAGCTGCTGCGTATTAGAAAGAGCAAGCATAAAATTCTAAGTTTATGGTTTAATTATCTCTATTAAGGGAATATAATTATCAAGATTATACAGGTGGTGGTCATATAATTAGAATATCATTAAAAAGTTGATTTATTTCACTAATTCCATTAACAAAATGAAACTTGTATATTGTATTCATTCATCACACACAGACCGATATATTTCAAATGTTTATTTATTTTAATTTTAATGATTATAACGGACATTTAATGAAAATATCAAATTCAGTATCTCAGAAAATTATAATATAGTGAAAAGTTTAATATTGAAAACACCTGGAGCTGTGTTCACATAACTTTTTATCTTACCAGTAAGAGTTCTCCTAAATGGCAATACAAGTTCTTAGTTAAAGGGATAGTTCACTTTGAAATTAAATTTTGATATGTTTTAGCTTACCTCATGGGCATCCGAGATGTAGGAGTATTTGTTTCCCCAGTAGTTTCAATTTTGATAATTTTAGGTCAAACCGTTCTTCTCTGTGCCTCACATAATTCAGGTCTATGGTCACCACCTCAAAAAACATACACAAAGAAATGCCAAATTAAACAATCCCCCATCGTAAGCTCCGTGAGTCTCAACTTGTGTCCAGTTTGCAGACATTTCTGCTTGTTTAAAGGGGGGGGGGGGGGGGGGGGGGTGAAATGCTGTTTCATGCATACTGAGCTTTTTACACTGTTAAAGACTTGGATTCCCATCCTAAACATAGACAAAGTTTCAAAAACTAATGTTGGACGTTTGATGGAGTATTTCTGTGTTAAAAATACTCCTTCCGGTTTCTCACAAGTTTCGGAGAGTTTTTTTCGAGTATGGGTCGGGTTGACGTTAATAGATCGGAAGGTCCTTGTATGGGCCGTACGGGCTCTTCTCCCGGTAGGGTGCGTGCGTGACTAGAGCGAGAGAGGAAATGCACGCCCATAAACACTCTCTCAGGTGCAGATCCAGTCGATCCAGGCGCCGCGCTCCACTTTATTCCTATGGGTGACGTCTTTAACGACTTCAACGCTTCAGCACAGCATTCCGGGAAGGCAGCGCTGCATTCGAACCGATTTGAACGCAGAAATGACAGGAAGCTTCACAACATCGTTTCAGTCACGTCCCAAAAGTGGATCTCCACCGTTCACTGCTATCAGGACTTCACCAAATCATACCAAAGAAGTGTGTTTTTGACGGAGCAGCCCCAGCGGTAAAGGTTCGGTCCTGCTTTGGAAGCAGCCGGTGAGTAAAACTGTTTCAAATGTCTGTGCTGTTGGCTCGTCGCGTGAGTAAACATCAGTAAACGTCACGATCGCGTGCTTCGTCATGCTAACGGACTCTATTGTTGTTCTATGTAAGTTATAGCGTTACACTGGTCTGACGTGCAAAACCGTTTTGCTTGCTACTGCTAAGGTTTAGTCACATACAATAGTCCATAAACCGAATCATGTCCTCATAAACTGCGAGTAAACACACACAAATGTTGACAGGCCACTAAATACAGTCCATACCACAGAGACGGACGTCCTGCTGTTGCTGTTTCTTCTGTTCAATTTATTTCAGCCTCCGAATGATTCTGGATCATTATCTGTATTAGCTGAGATAGCCATGAGTTTCTCCACGCTTGAGGACGTCACCGCTCGTCATTCTTTAGCTCCGCCCACACGATTCGCCTCCAGGCGCTCATTTTTTTTCCGGAAAGACTCGGTACAGCCTATATTTCTTTTATAAATATAATAAAACTAAAGACTTTTCGGAGATAATAATAATAATAATAATAATAATAATAATAATAATAATAATAATAAATGTTATTTATAATGCACTTTATATTAAACAAAATCTCAAAGTGCTACAGAATTAAAAAAAAACAAAAAAAAAACAGAACAATCAACAACAATAAATAAATAAAACTGAAAAATAAAATAAAATAAATTAAACAAGTAGCAAGTCAATTAAAAGCTCTGCTAAAAAGGTGGGTTTTAAGACCACGCTTAAAAGTATCTATAGTCTGTGGAGTCCGCAGGTGGTCAGGGAGAGCGTTCCACAGACTGGGGGCTGCAGAGCAGAAGGCCCGATCCCCCATAGTACGGAGATTGGCTGTGGGAGTTTTGAGGCGATACAGCGAAGCAGAGCGGAGGTTACGAGTGGCTGTTTGTGTGGTGAGGAGTTCCTTGAGATAGGAGGGAGCATCACCATGGATGCACTGGTGGGTAAGGAGAGAGATCTTGTACTCGATCCTGAACGACACAGGAAGCCAGTGGAGTGATTTTAGAATGGGGGTGATATGGTCGTATTTGCGCACCCTCATGAGGATCCTAGCAGCGCTGTTCTGAATGCACTGCAGCCTCTGGAGATTTTTGCTAGGGATGCCAATAAGGAGCGCATTGCAGTAGTCCAGCCTGGAGGAGATAAAGGCAAGGACAAGCTTCTCCGCATCAGCCAGTGATAGAATGGGACGAAGATATGAAGGATGCAATACTACTCTATAGGTACTCAAGATTGACATGAGATTGACTGAAACTGAGTGTTTCACCACCCCTTTAATTTTAGTTTATTTTGTATACGAACACTCTCTGCGTTTAAAACACCGACTAGCTCTTCTGGCACTGCAGGGTTGTATTATTGAAAAACAAGCTCTAGGAGTCGCACGATAACTACGTACACATTGCGGCATTAGTTTTGGCTTTTGTTCACACAGCGCTCGTCCCGGATCGAACGCCGCAATGTTACTAGGTCCCCGACCCGGGTTCAATTCGGTAATCAATTCCGGGATGTGGTTTCTTTCACACAGAAGGCGACCCGGCAATGCTCCGGGAATATTGTGGGTCCGACGTGCAGTGTGAAAGGAGCTATAGAGAAGCAAAGGGAAGGAAAAGGTGTGGTAGAAAAAAGTGTACAAACAATAGGGATGACCGCATCCTGGAGAGGATTGTGAAACAAAACCCGTTCAAAATATGGGGAAAATTCACAAAGAGTGGACTGCAGCTGGAGTCAGTGCTTCAAGAACCACTGCGCACAGACGAATGCAAGACATGGGCTTCAGCTGTCACATTTCTTGTGTCAAGACACTCTTGAACAACAGACAGCGTCAGAACCATCTCGCCTGGGCTAAAGACAATAGGACTGGACTGCTGCTGAGTTGTCCAAAGTTATGTTCTCTGATGAAAGTAAATGTTGCATTTACTTTGGAAATCTGGGTCCCAGAGTCTGAAGGAAGAGAGGAGAGGCACACAATCCACGTTGCTTGAGGTCCAGTGTAAAGTTTCCACAGTCAGTGTTGGTTTGGGGTGCTATATCCTCTGCTGGTGTTGGTCTACTGTGTTTTCTGAGGTCCAAGGTCAACGCAGCCGTATACCAGGAAGTTTTAGAGCACTCCATGCTTCCTGCTGCTGACCAACTTTATGGAGATGCAGATTTCATTTTCCAACAGGACTTGGCTGCTGCACACAGTGCCAAAGCAACCAGTACCTGGTTTAAGGACCATGGCATCCCTGTTCTTAATTGGCCAACAAACTCGCCTCACCTTAATCCCATAGAAAATCTATGAGGTATTGTGAAGAGGAAGATGCGATTCTGCCAGACCCAACAATGCAGAAGAGCTGAAGGCCGCTATCAGAGCAACCTGGGCTCTCATAACACCTGAGCACTGTGTGTATCGGTCTGTGTGTAATCAATGAATATGATATAGAAGGTTCACTTTTTGAATGGAATTAGTAAAATAAATCATCTTTTTGATAATATTCTAATTAATAGAACAGCACCTGTACATTGAGAAAATTAAGAAGTTAATAAACACATAAAAACATAGATTAACAAATAACACTAAAATGCAGAGTTTATGCAGAGTCAGTGTTAGTAAATATAGACTAACTATTGCAGTACACTTACCATTTTCACCATGTCCATGTTTGGTAGTGTGTATATCCAGTCTTCCTCTGCAAATAAAAATCATTTAATGAGCAAATAGTTTTGTTTAGCGCAAAAATATGTTTAGAAAAAATAGCTTTATATTATTATATATATATTTTCAAACTATTCAACTTAGAGGTACAAAAATGTACACTTAAGGGTACCAACCCCAGTGATGGCCACTTGTACCTTAAAAGGTAAAATTTTCTTGTAGAAGAGGTTCAGTCAAAACACTGCTTCTGTAACTGCATGAGGGATAATATGCTCCATAAATTTCTTGCTGACACGTTGCAAGCTTTATTTAACATAACAACTGATGTAACATCTGGAATACTCCAAATGAGTCACATACGGAAATTCTTATTTTTTTCCCTACAAGGAAATAACTGTGTAAACGCGGTTTATTTGCGTTGCCGGTTTACTGGTTTGCACGGAAACGGGGAAAACTGTTTTTTTTTTTAAATAAGCTGATATTTGTGAGTTATCAGCTTACTGGAGTGCATGTAAACACGCTCATTGGGGTTATGCTGCATGTCGCTTTATTTAGGAGCTAGTAACTGTGTAGTTGCTGATGCTGTGATATAACAATAATTCATGCATGTATATAACTCAGTATATATATCTGTAAAATAACAGTGTTTGTTGCTCTTTATTTAACCCCTTAACTGTCACCAGAAGTGGAAAGTCCAGGGGTCAGAAAGTAAAAGTCCTAACTAGGGGTGTAACGATTCTTTTAACAACGATTCGATTCGTATCATGATTTGAGGTTGTCGATACGATTTAAGGACGATATTGGTTAATTTAGAACGATATGATCCGAAACGATTCAGTGACTTGAAATCGATTCAGTAACTTTTTAGCCAAAAATTTAAATTTAAACAGAAATTAGTGTGACTGTTTTATTTCATTTTTTTTGGGGGGGGGGGGGGGGGTAAAGGCATTATTATATATATATATATATATATATATATATATATATATATATATATATATATATATATATATATATATATATATATATATATATATATATATTAACATGATAATAAACAGCTGACTGACTTCCAATTTTTTTTTTTTTTTTTTTACTGTTTTATTTCAGCCGAATCAAATTGTTGTTAAAACGAATCGTTACACCCCTAGTCCTAACCATATTTTTATTCCACTCATGAACTCAGTCAGCTGAATTTACTAATTAATTCTACCTCCTGGCTGAAAACTGAGATACTTAGGAAATCCAGGTGTTTGGAACAAAATCAAGAGCAGGACTTTTTATCTTCTAAACCTGGACTTTCAACCTCTGTTCACATTTCAAATTCTCTGCTGCCCTGTACTGGACAACTTGAGACACTGACAATCAGGTAATATGACTCGTGACTGCCGAGCAAGCACAGTCATGTGTGGCCCAGATGGGTTTGACCTGGCCTGTCTAACTGCGACCCAGTCAGTTTTGTCCTCAGTTCCATGTAGGCCCCACATGAATTAGCACAGATTAAATAAAAACGAAGTATGCAGATGCACACTACAAGCTGTTAAATTTAATACGGAATCAGAGTTGGAGTTAATGAAATAATTAAGTGATTATTTGAGGGACGATTTAGCATTTTTGATGAACACCTGCTGTTAACAAGCAGAATCACTGAAGGACAGAGAAACAAGTACTACAACTGAGTTTGTGATTTAGAAATTACTCCCTCACATCTGAATTTTGCATGGCACATTTGCACGGGATAAGCAAAGCAAGTCTCACAAGTGAGAAGCTGACAATATACAGTGGAAGATTCAGTTTCAAAGCTAAATGTAGGCTAAAAGCGCCAGTTGAAGCGAGCTTGTCATTGTACTGTTCTGTTGTTATGGTTTTCATTAAGAATAGTATTGATATTAATATTAAACACACCATTCAAGCAATTTGCTCCCAAAATGGTACTCTTTCTAAAGTGAAAGTATAATCCGTGCGGGAATTCCTAACGGTGCGCATTTTAAATGCAGCCTCCATTGTTCGTGAAAGATAAAGATAGAAATGCGCACAGGAAACAAAAACCTTGCAAAAAAGATCTACGATCTGCCCAATCATGGTCAAATCACTGAGTTATTCTTCTATTATCACAGGACCTCGGTGTTCTGAGAAATGTGGTACGCAATTTGTGGGGAAATTTTTACTTTACAAATTACAGACATGGGCGATTTTCACGGGATTAAGATCACAGACATTCTCTGCAATTTTCTGCAAAAAGATAAAATCAACTGAAGATCTCTGAAGATTTCATCAGAGGAGCATTTAACAACTCCACAAACGGCATTAACAGTTTCACACATTACTCACCAGATTGACTTTATTTCTTATTGAGATTAACAGAGTTTTATATGTTGAGGATTTATTGACAATTAAAGTTTAGTTTGATGTCACCATAATGGTGATCAGTATTTCCTTTAGTTGGGCTCTTGACCCTTGACTTTAACATTATTTTTTGTCTGGTTGTTTGTTATGGCGTGAACAGTGAGAGTAAATGTGATCAGTTGATGTTGGCTCATTGATGATAAGATTATAATCTTGATCTTGTGGCTTAATTCACTTATATTATGTCTGACTTTTATATGGGTGACTTGTTATTCATTTCTGTTAGATTTTTGTTCTTTTGATTCTACAGCCAGAGACTCATAGTTATAGCATTTCATACATTATTCAAACCTCAATATTACATATAAAACTGTAAAACCATAGATTTCATATTTAAAACATGGATTGGGAGAATGAAAGTAGTTCTGTCATATAAAATAATTTAATTAAAGCCCTTACCAAGTCTATTCCTGTAGAAATATATAGAAAATCTTTCAAACTTCAGTCTAGATTACAGCATCCCAGAGAAATCTGTTGAATTTATATTTGCTGGGTTAGAGAAATAACGATAGATTCACAAATTACAACTCTACAAGAGGTTTATTCATGCTTGTTCTCCAGTAAATGAAGCACACTGAGGTCAATGATGTTAGTCATTGCCAAGTTTCCATCAGAATGAGCCCTTTCCTCTACCGCTGTTTATACAGAACTTATTTCCTGACCCATCTCGCTGTTGTGGGAATATATGGCTCTTGGTTCAACAGATTTTGATGTTAAAGTGCCCCTACTGTGTAATTTTGTTAATGTTGTTAATTAATGAATGTTGATCATTTTGTTTTGGGGTAGTCCTACTATAGGTTCACATCCATCCACGGTCAAAAAACACTTTACTTTTTACATTATAAACAATACACATCACCTAATTTCCCAAAGATTTTGAAATTATTTGTTTGAAGAGTCTGTGTGGTTCTCTGCTCTGATTGGTCAGATGAGTTGTGTCTTATTTTCGTGATTTTTTTGTTTTTTGTTGTTTTTTGCACTGTTGTTAGTGCACTATGTAGTATTTTTGCAGTAAAATATCCAAAAACCACTAGGCCAGTGTTATATATTTTGTTCAGCACAACACTCGGTCCTTCTCTGTTTTACACTACAGTGACGTTAATAACTGCATCCATGAACATGATTTCTGCCCGTGTCCTATTTTCCACCAGCTGTGAGGTGAAGACCACATGTCCCAAGATGCTGCGCTGGCATCATCAAACTACGTCTTTGTTTTGAATAGGCGACCTCCAGTGGACGGAAAGTTGCATAGTTCACCTTTAAATAAATGTACTCATGTTATGCAAGATGCATGCCAGCCAAGCCGGAAATGATCTGTGTGTTACGGAGATGTTTCCTCTTTCCAGCAAAGCACATGACTTCAAGGAAAAAGACCACAGTGGAGGGGTGTGGAGCCAAATCTATTCCAACACAGAATCTGTTTATGATCAATGAATGTTCACTACATGCATAACTTGTCTTTTTTTCAGTGTAAGAAACTTATACATTATTGTCATTCTGCATCTTGAAGATGCCAGAGGAAAGTTTCTTTCTGTCTTTTTTTTTTTAAATTAAATTACTCAAAAGTAAAGAGGAACTACAGGAAACACCAATCGCCACAATGGTGACCTCAAGTTTGTTTATATATATATATATATATATATATATATATATATATATATATATATATATATATATATATATATATATATATATATATATTTTTTTTTTTTTTTTTTTTATGTATAAATTTCATACATTAACATCAGATGTTCATAACTAACGCTCACTTATGACTTAATAATCGCATGAACTCCAGCACTGCTTAAGGGTAACTGTAGTGTGGACGCACATAAACACTGAGCAATGTTATAACTAAGGGGATTTTGCCATGTATCATCCAAACAAAACGTTGTAATGCCAGAAAGTTAGTGATTCTTATTATAAAAAGGACATTCAAAGAATGAAAACCTTCATCAAATAGACTGATAAAAATGATTCTTTGGTGAAATAAATACTTTAGAAAAAACAAGTGTCATATCTACATGGAAAAAGTGAATTCAATATTAGTACTCAATTCAAGCTTGTAGAAATTAAAGCGTAAATATCAGCATTATCAAATTAAGTAAAACCTACTTAATTATTCTAGTACTGGTGTTCCCATCATGAACAGGGGCGCATGAATAATTAATATGGTTGTTTTTTTCGATTTATATGGTTGCTTTTTTCGATTTATTTATACTGCTTTAGCATTTCTTTTGTTGTTAGGTTTAGTAAATTGCCATCTGGATATAATTTACTACTCAAAAGGACCTATTAAAGGACGGAGGGACGGAAAAATGACCCTAGGGGTAATTAACAGATGGTTACCGAGTAGATCGTTCTCTGGGATGAGTTTTCATGAAAATCGAATGTAAAGATTTTTATCTTTAAAAACAGATTAGCTTATAATGCTAGTCTATGGGGCAAAGGGTAGTGATATTAAATCGCTAGTTAATACCACTAACAAGGCTCAAAATAGCCTCACACTAACACTGCAGCATAATGAGGGTCCCTACATGCAAACCGAAGCATTGAGAACTTTGTAAGAGTACAAACAGTTTAATAAGAAGATACTTTATAAAGACTACTTTACTACTTTATAAAGATACTTTATGTAAGGGATAATGTACACCCAGCCAGTTGTTATCGCAGAATAAACCGGGAGGGACGGACCGGGGGGGCACGGGAGGGACGGACCGGGGAGCACGGGAGGGATGGACCAGGGGGGCACGGGAGGGACGGACCAGGGGGGCACAGGAGGGACGCACCAGGGGGGCACGGGAGGGACGCACCAGGGCGGGACGGGAGGGACGCACCAGGGCGGGACGGGAGGGACGCTCCGGGGCTGGACGGGAGGGACGCACCAGGGGGGCATGGGAGGGACGCACCAGGGCGGGACGGGAGGGACGCACCAGGGCGGGACGGGAGGGACGCACCAGGGCGGGATGGGAGGGACGCTCCGGGGCTGGACGGGAGGGACGCTCCGGGGCTGGACGGGAGGGACGGACCAGGGCGGGACGGAAGGGAAAGGGGAAAGAGACAAGGAAGGAACAGACAAGGGAGGGGTAAACAAGGGAGGGACAAGGAAATCAAAAAGTTCAGGAGGCCATGGTGGCCCACAAAGTTCGAATGGCCAGGGCGGCCCGCCGAGTTCGTAGCCCGTAGAGTTCAGGCAGCCAGGGCGGCGTGGGTAGAGCAGGGCGCCAGGGAGGCACGGGCAGAGCAGGGTGCCTCAGCGGCGCACGGAGAGGAGTGCGCCTCAGTGCGCAGGGAGAGCAGGGCACCTCAGCGGCGCAGGGAGAGCAGGGCGCCTCAGCGGTGCACGGAGAGCAGGACGCCTCAGTTGACTAAATCCTTCACCAGCAGAGCAATTCATATTTTTGAATAAAAATGTTATGTAACAAATGACACATTTTAATTATTTTAATAATCTTAATTTTTCATGACAAAAAAACAAAAGACTAAAGTTATTTACAATGAGGAGGCTACAGGTTACAAAGTCAAGTAGTTGTCAAACAGATGTTAAAAACGTGTTTTTTGTTTTGTTAGTAGTAGATCACTGTCAAGGTTATTTCAGATAAATACACGCAAGTGTCCACTAGATGGCGTCATAGAGACGGGTGTCGTGTGTTGTTTCAAAGCTTCGGCACATTTGCTTCAACTGTTTCAGTGCTTCACGAAGCCTTGGTCTGCCCGTCACTGACATAAACTCAAAACAACAACCCACGAGGGGGAAAAACACATAATAGAATAATAAAAATACAAACTTAAACCAACAGAATCACGGGGAGGACGGAAGACGCAGACTTTACAAAAGGATCCAACACAGACTGACAAACACAAGGAGCTTATAAGGGGAAGAAATCAAGAGGGAACAGGTGGGAGAAATCAACACTAATCAGATAACAAGTGGGAGGGATCAGACAATGACAAGAGCACATGCTAGACATGACAAAACCCACATGTGCACACAAGACAGGACAGGCCTGTGATAAGTAGTTGTAGCTGTTTTTGAAGTCCATAAAAAATGCAGCTGTCCGTCAAATAACGTGCTCCACACGACTCCGATGGGTTAATAGAGCCTTCTGATTCGAATCGATGCGTTTGTGTAAGAAAAATATCCATATTAAAAACGTTATAAAGGAAACCCGTCTTGAAGTCTTCCATTGTAGCCATGGCTGTTTAAGTATTTAACAGCCACAAGATGGCGCCAGCGTTAAGCACAGAAGTAGTACCGGTCAAGATAACTCATAGTACCCGGATGAGCGGGTGTTATCTGGAAATAACATACCGCTGGAATGCGCGATTGATCAATCAGAATCAAGTATTTCACAGAGCCGTGTAATAAAATAATAATAATAAGTTTAGTTTAATTTATATAGCGCCTTTCCCAAGCTCAAGGACGCTTAACAATAACAGTAAATAACAAGCAGTTTATACATAGATACTGAGTGAATTGCAGTTGCAAATCTCACTACATTTACAATTCAACATGAAAGGTAACAAACATTAATTACAGACAGCATGGTGGGCAGCTAGAGGCAGATTATTGGTAATGAGTTAACATTTTGATGGTGTTATGTCAACTTAACATTTTCATGGCTGATAATACAAATGTGTTTTGAGTTTACATTTAAATTCATGTAACATGGTTGTTGTCCTGAGAGGCCGGGGGAGAGAGTTCCATAGCTTAGGGGCTGTAACAAAGAAAGACCTGCCACCCATAGATGATAACTGAAATCTCCGCTCGCAGAGAAGGTCACAGCCAGAAGATCGAGATCTCGAGGGGGAGTATAAGGAGAAAGTAAGTCAGAGAGATAGGCGGGAGCAAGACCATTGAGTGACTTCAAAGTAAGCAGAAGCAATTTGTAAGATAACACGGGTAGCCAGTGCAAAACTGTCCAATGCATTTCCTAACAGAGAAAGGAATGTGTGAGTGTATGTGTGTGTGTGTGTGTGTGTGTGTGTGTGTGTGTGTGTGTGTGTGTGTGTGTGTGTGTGTGTGTGTGTGTGTGTGTGTGTGTGTGTGTGTGTGTGTGCAAGGCTGGTGCCAAGATCCTGGACTTTCTGGAAATGTGTGATAGCATGACTGAATTAATTTCCTCAGAGAAAGAGCTGTTCTCCATGACTCGCCTGGAATGTAGACTTATATTTCACTCCTCCCCTCACTGCAGCCGCCTACTCTGTGTTTGACAAGACGATAGGCATCCGACTGCACTGTTTGGATGTTGCGAGTGAAACTACATCTCTACTTTGACAAATAAACTTTGGAGGCGGGCTGCTTTTGTTTGTAAGACTCTAAAGTGTAAAATCAAATAGTTTCATGATATAACATGCTCTGATTGCTTCATGAAGTGAAGATCTTTCAGGAAAATCTGATGTGTATTGTGCAGAATAAATCATATTACCCAAGTGTAACGGACTGCATTCATCTCCCGAAAGCCTTTTCATAATAAAGGTAAGTCTTGTTTTCACTTGGGTTTTCATATTACAGTAATACTGTTGCTTGAGTAGGCTATATCTATCGCAAATCAGAGACTGAACTAATTGATGCTAAACCCTTACATATTTCAGAAAATGTATGATTTGTCAACAATAATATCATTTGTGTGCAATATACAAAAAGTGAGCAAAGTCATGTCTGAGCTCGGGTTAAAGTCAACTGTGTGCTCATACTATGGCTACAATGTGAGGTCACCCCAGCTAGAAATGTAATTGGATGTGGACTCCAATGTCACTTTGATGTCAAATTTTGGTTGAAAATGAAAATTGGGTTGATATCCAAACATTTGTTTGACGTCAGACTTCAACGTCATTAAACCAATCAGTGCCAGCTTCACATTTTACAAACCAGATTGACTTTATTTCTGTCAGATGACTACAGAAGCACTTATTGAGATTAACAGAGGTTCAGATGTTGATTGATTGACAATACTAGTTTGGTTTGATGTGGCCATTATGTTGATCAGTATTTGCTGTAGTTGCGCACTTTGACTCTTGATGTTTTATTGCTAGTTTTTCTCTGGCTGCAACAATTGTGTTTGTTATGGCAAGAGCAGCACGGGAAACTGTGACCAGATGATGGCAACTACTTGATGGAGATAAAGATACAATGCATGTAATCAGGGCCGTGCACAGACATTTTGAGGGGCAGTGGCCCAAACCAAAAAAGGGGGCACTTAGGGGATTGAGTATCATCTGAAAATAGAGAATGAATAATTTTACAATCAAACTGTAATTACAATTGTTAGGCTTTAGTGCTAATTCAATTTAACTTGTTCTAATTTTAGAACAATTCCCCCAACAGTTTCAGCCAATCACAGCACTGGCGCTCAAATTAAACTATGTGCCAACGAGCGCTCTTGACTCCACGCAAGTTGGTACGGTAAGTTGCACAGAGCAATATTCTAAGATCTGAAATCATAATGAAATGTTTTTTATTTTATTTTTATTTTCAATGACTATGCTTTGAAATACAGCCAACATTAGCTGTAAGGGATTTATTTGCTGAACAGACAGCTCAGCTATCTAGCTAACTGCAAACAGATTGCAATGGTAGATTTTAGCTAACTGTTTTAAACCAAGGTTAGCTCAAATGCAGTCAACCTGTTCAAATAGCTGGCAGTGGTTGAACATTCAATTTAATTTGGCAAGTAACCTACTACTTACGGATCCATGCAGAATCGAGTTTACTTAGTAATGGCTCAGGAGGTAGCGCTAGCTCTCTTCCATGCAGCCAGTTCATTTTCATAAAAAAAAAAAAAAATGGTTATGTGTAGGTTTAGAGGTTTGAGTGAGATTAGGGGCTCAAAATATAATTTTAATGCTATATTGCTACTACAATTTTAATTTAATTTTTGCCCATTAAGTTGTATTGTCATTTTTATTCACTGTAAAATTGTTATGTTTGTGTTTAGGGAAGTAACATGTATCTATAAAATGGTAAAAGGAAAATTGTAAATTTTTATATGATATAAAATATATTTTACGTATTTTGCTGTAAAAAACACGTTTGTTTAAATGTTGCCAATACGTTCATGTTGTACCTTTCACCATTTATCCAAATAGACAAAAAATATATGTTTTGTGTCTGTAGAAGCTGCTTATTAACTTATATAAGAAATTACTGCCATAATTGAGGATAAAACTTTCACTTTAGAATAGGGGGTCAAATTGCCTTTATTAGTACTGTATTAATGGTAGTTAGGCTTAAATATTGGCTTATTCTGGTTAATAAACTTGAATATCACTCAATAAGTGCCATAATTGATGAGGATAAAACTTTCACTTTAGAATAGGGGGTCAAATTGCCTTTATTACACTATTTTACCCATTTATGAAGGCAAAATCAGCAGTAATTAAACATAACTACTATCTTATTGTTCAGTTAACTTAAAGGGGGGGTGAAACACTCAGTTTCAGTCAGTGTCATGTCAATCTTGAGTACCTACAGAGTAGCATTGCATCCTGCATATCTCCGAAAAGTCTTTATTTTTTTTATAATTATATAAGAAAGATGCGCTGTTCCGAGTCTTTCAGAAAAAAGCCGAGCGGGTGGGGGCGTGTCATGTGAGCGGAGCTAAATAATGACGTGTGCAGCAGCGCGCTGTGTGTTGAGTCGAGTGCGTCGTAAAGCTGTGTCATCCCTAACAGCGGGAAAAAAACTTTATTCAAAATAAAAATATGGCTTTTAATCAGATACAGCCATACATCTATGATCCGGAATCAGACCCAGAGGCTGCAGTTGAACAGGAGCAGCAGCAAAAACGACTAGAGCAGGACGTCTCTATGTGGTACAAGTTATACACTAACTATATAATATGCTTAGCGGCTTGTGTTATTTACATATTTATACTTGAATTATATCGTCGTATTTTTGTCTTTGAAGGTGTACATGTGGGAAGTGCAGTTGTGCACGTGTGTGTGTGTGTGTGTTTACGCGTGGTTTGTGTAGACAGTAAGCGGACTGGTTTTGCACAGCAGGCTAGTTAGTGTTTACATAGAAAGACACGGAATAGTAGCGCATTTAATGAAGAAGCGCGCTTATTTAGTTCAACATATTTCCCCACTCTTTGTGTATTGTTGTTTGGAGTGCTTTTACAATACACAAACATAAAGTTACACATATAGTGGCCAGCTAAACAAATGTACATGCACTACACATCGCATGCTCCATTGATCAATTAACTATACGTGATCATGTTTGGGCTACTTGATGAGCATAGGCAAAGACACAGACATTTGAAGCAGTCTCACTCACCGCCTGCGGTACTAACGTTGGGACTGCTCCATCCTTCAGTATTAGGCGATTGGAAAAGCTGGCGTCAAGCTGGGCCTTGTTTATGAAACAGTCGGCACCGAAATGCAGCGAACAGATATAAACATTCGCGCAACTCAGTTGCTGATCCGGAAAAGCAAATTACATCCACTGTTGCCTTAACGCGGGGTTTTTGGGAAATCTGTGCAGGACTGTCTTGGTCTGGCAACCAAAAACGCAGTTTTTTGGTGACATTGTTATGTGCTCATCACCTGTTTAGCATCCTACAAGCCAGCGCTTTGATGGGCGTAGCCTGTTACTTTCGCTCTCTCCCTCTCTCTCTCTCACGCGCTTCCGGAAGAAATGTCCGTAAGGCCCATACAAGGAAATTCCGCCCCCATTAACGTCAAAGGGGACGCATGATCTCAAAAAATTTGCCGAAACTTATGACTAACCGGAAGTAGTATTTTTGACAAAGAAATACTCCCATCAAACGTCCACCTTAACTTTTGAAACTTTGTCCATGTTTAGTATGGGATTCCAAGTCTTTAACAGTGTAAAAAGATCAGTATGCATGAAACAGCATTTCACCCCCCCTTTAATAGCATGGCACAGAAATATAATTACATCACTACACAAAATTAATATATGGCTTATTAAGTTGTAAATAATGGCTAATATGCCATTTCTATTATATTAGGTTAATCATTAATTACTATTGTGTCCATGCTTAACTAGTGAATAATTGTGAACAAGCAAATAATTAATTACTAGTTTAACTAATGCATAATTAATGTTTGTGCTTAACTAATGCTTAATTGTGAACAAGTTAATCATTAATTAATGCTTAACTAGTGCATAAAGTGTTACCGAAAGGGGTACTTGATCCCGAAGAAGAACCTTTAAAAGTGGAGATATCTGTATTAACTTTTGGATTATACAGTGTCAAATTGCTTGTAGACACTGATTTAATAACTTCTGGATATCCTTAAATCATAAACATTTTCAAGAGCAGTTCCCCACTTGAATTTGTTGTTGTATTTAAGCACATTGAAAGATTTGCTCACCTCTCCACAACATTATTTGTTTCACTCTGGTGGTGGAAAAACATCTGGCTAAAATTGGACCACATAGCACCACACTGTATCCAGTTGTCCTTCTGGTAATTCAGCACTCTGTCTGACCCTGTTACTTTGTGAATATTTTTAACGACCGTAGAAGCTGTCTGGTGAAATTCTTTCTCCTGGAAATGTAGGGGAAATTAGGACAATGATTAGACCCCCCACCCAAACTCAATTTCCCCTTTACTCTATTTTCTTACGCTGTACACAAATACAGCCCATAAGAAGGAAGGAGTATGAACTCAACCTACTGTTACACTGACAAATTCCTGGTGAATTCCTGGTGGCCTTGACTGGATAATGACTGACAGGACATTGTATGTGAGCACAATCCTGTTTATCATGGTGAAGTTTCAGAAGGAAGAACACTTAACTGTACGGCATTGCTTCAGTCAGCATACTCCTTGAATAATGATGTTTCTCACAACTGGATTCTGGACATGGCCTCAGACCTTGCTTGACAAGCCAACGATGGATTGCCTTCATATTAACAAAATTAACAATGACACGGATGACTCTTCAGGGGTTTATCCTCACTATGTGAGAGTGGTTGGAAAAGATAAATACTATCTTTCAACTCAGACTGGATTCGTTTTTCAACAGATACACTGTCATTTCCATCCATTCTGACGTATTTATTGAAGCTGGCTCTAATTTGTGTTATGTCCTCTGGAGAGACAATCCCGTCCATAAAGTCTGTCTTTCCCCGGCTCTGAGACCAGTCAATGCATTTTAAAAGAATGGCACTATTTAAGAGCCCTTTGCGAAATACTGCTATGAATGAATTCAACCAAGTCCTATGCCTATGTCTATGCGGTTCATTCTATTTTCTTTTCTGTTAGGTAATAAATGTCACATCTGACAGTTAGGTCATGGCCACTATGGTCAGACATCTGCCTCACAACACAACCCCTGATATTTGCAGATTTTATGAAATGGAAAGATATATATGCCGGACAGGAATTTGCCCTTGTCGTCTCTGGGTCACCACCCAAAGAACCTGTTTGATTGTTTGACCGCTCACACCTCCACTGGATTACATTTTTCCTGGTATTCATTTAGCAGAATCACCCTTTTCCTTTCTTAAGTAGGCCATCCAGGTGGTTCCTCATGACAAGGTCATCTGGAATAGTCCCAACATTTTCTATTGTGTGCTGTATTCTCAGATCTCTTTCTTTGGACTTTCTCCAATATGTCTCCTTTCTCTAAAGAGGAGGAAAATACAATCATTTTATAATTTATAATCTTACAATTATATGACAATTATACATAGCACACGTACGCATACCTCCATATCTTTTCTACTATTAGCAACCAGTATTTTAAAGCAACCAAGAATTCAGCTCCTAATCTAATTCATTAGTCCCTTAAAGGTATTCCCATGACCACATGTTGTAAAAATCACGGCACCATCAAGTATATTTAATATTTTTCTTGTGCTATCCTGATTAAAAAGTATCTACTTTGCAACACTATGTGTGAGTAACTTGGAACTTGCCCAAGGTTTTATAGTTATCTGAAATTCAACAGGCTGCCTCAGAGGTAGCCATCGTTGCAAAGCTGCGTGGAAGTCAGTTGGTCTTAACCTACTTATGTCAAGGTGTCTTACAGCTATCCAGCAACAACTGGATGTCTGTGAGTGTTACGATTTCCTTTCTTAAATCGCAACAAACAAAGGGAGACACCACACAACCGTTGCATAAATAATAATATTTATTACACTAAAGTAATATAAACATGAAATGTCGAATATTCAGTGTACATGTTAGTCAGAATGTAAGCGTGCAAGTGCAAGTTAGAAATGCATGTAATCAGTCCAACCAAATAACAAACAGACAATGCAGAAAGATGAATAAGCGTGAACTCGGATGCGGCTGTGGTCTCCCTCCCACATAACATCAGATCTCAGGCACTCTCATGATGTGCAAACGACAGACAAACCACTTCTGCCTTTGATGCCAGGCCCAAACGTGCTCTTCGCTCCTGCTCTGTTTGATCCAGTCCCTCTTAAAGTGACATGATTAGGTTCAGGTGTGAAACCACGCCTTCCCTCAGGCAATCACCTGTAACTCAGGATTAAACAAACTAATGGAAACGTCACAGTGAGTAACTCAGTGTGCCAACATCTCCTCAACTGCCTTAAACTACCAATTCAACAGGCTGCCTCAGAGTTAGCCAGGATTACAAAGCTTCTTGGAAGTTAGTCTGTCTTAACTACTTATGTCTGTGTACCTTCCAATTATCTCACAACCAATGGTTACCTGGGAGGTACAAAGTAAAGGAGCTGCCTACATCTAGGTGCCTACCATTTATCTATCAACAACAATGTCTGTGAGTTACCCAGTGTGACAACATCAACCAAACTACATTGAAAATATCTACAAGTCAACAGGCTGCCTCTGAGGTAGCCAGTATTATAAAGCTGCATAGAAGTTAGTCTGTCTTAACCCACTTAGTCTATCTATAACCTACTCAAGGTGCCTCCCGGTTATCTAGCAACAACTGGTTACCTGTGAGTCACCCAGTATGACAACATCACCCAAGTTACACTGCAGGTATCTACAATTCGACAGGCTACTTCAGAGGCAGCCAGTCTTACAGAGCTAGTTGGAAGTGTTATGTCTTAACCTACGAGCAGCCTTCCAGTTATCTATGGTTCAACAGGTATTATAAAACAGACTTGAAGTCAGTCTCTCTTGTCTAGATGCCTCTCATTTACCATGTCCAGATGTCTAGCAGATATCCTAAAGGATGCCACTGCTTACCAGTTAGCTTGTAAACATTCCGAAAGGCAACCACTCAGCCATGCCTCATATGTGCACCTCACTTAAAGCTAGGCTGTGTCGTACTTGTTCAAATAAGCAGACAGGGAAACATACAAGCTACTGCCGAGCTACTCCCAACGCTCTCCCAACCGCTCAGAAAATGAATTGGCTGGCTGGAAGTTAGCTCGCACTAATGGTGAGCCCCGTTACTAGTAAACCGTATGTTTAATATCCACAGGTAAGTTTAAAATGAATACCTACTAACATAACTTCACTGATCACCACTATCCTGGATGCCTTCTAGTTATCTAGCAATAAATTGCTCCCTTTGAGTTACCTAGTGTTAAAACATCACCTCCGCTGCCTTGGAGTTATCAAAATTTCAACAGGCTGCCTCAGAGTAAGCCAGTATTCCAAAGCTGCTTAGAAGTCAGTCTGTCTGTGCCTATCTCTATCCTGGATGCCTTCCAGTTATCTAGCAATAAAAGGCTGTCAAACATAAACACACACAGGGACTCGAGCAGCACACAAATATTTGTATATATCATAAATTATTCCTCTCTGGAAAAGCGTTCAGTCTTTCCACTCGTAAACTCCGCCATGTAAATAGCGAATCCACTACGGCGCGGGCGCAACTGACTTTTAAAGGGAAAGGGAGATCAGACTCCCCAGATAGCAACATTGTGGAACCCCAGATCCGGCCCACATCTGGTACATGTGTAATGCTGATCTGGCCCACATGCTGCGTGGAATGACAGCCCTTGGGTGGCCCACTCCTGTTTGCCAGATTTGGGCCACAAGCAGGCCCAGATCTGGGCCATAAGCAATATTATACATTATATATTACTATATAACATTATATTTTCTCTAGCTGCTGTAACTGTGTAACAAAAACATTTTTGTTACGGTAAGGAAAGCCAAAAGAGAATGCATCTAGGTCATGTTGGTTTGTTATTGATAAAAACAACATACTTATAACCTAGCTTTAGTATGCAGTCTTTGTGAGGCATTATTCAGTATGTTTTTAATCATTATAGCCCTGTGATTTAACAGTATGAGATCCAGCAGTCTCATATGCATTTAAAATCCTTCATGAATTATCAAGACATTTTGAACTACTGTGTCATTTAGACTCAAAGAGACATCAAGAATCAGCGTAGGAATCTCAAAAATGGTGGCCATCAAAAGCTCCATGCTGCAATGCATGCTGGGTACCTAGTCTTTGTGCAGTGAGTGCACTTTGACCTTACATTGTGGCCATAGTATGAGCACACAGTGAGTGAGCTGTGTCATTGTGACCACATCACAAGTATCCTGGGAGCTCATGCTGGGATCACAGTGAGATCACAGTATTGGCTGGGAATATTGCTATCTGACTCTGATTGGTTTATTGCATGTTTTGCCCAAAACACACCCCTGACTCAGAAAGAGATTAAGTACAATCCTTTTGGACCATGCACCTGGAACGGCAACCGTTGTTAAACTAGCAAAAGTGAATTTGAACATGCCCCAAATGCACCTGTGCCATGCTCTCAGATTGTTAAAATAAGGCCCAGAATTTCAAGCACTCAAGTGCAAATTTTTCAATAATTTGTCACAATTATTTAGGTGAAATGTTTCTATTCAATGTTCCTTAATACAGTTCCTTAATATTGAATAAAAAAGATTCAAATTTGTCAAGAATATATACCATTCTTATTGTTAGTGATTTCTTTTCAGTGCAGTTGTCATGTTTGTAATGGCTATATATATATATATATATATATATATATATATATATATATATATATATATATATATATATATATATATATATATATATACATATATATATATATATATATATATATATATATATATATATATATATATATATATATATATACTGTCCCTGACAAAAGTCTTGTCGCTTATCTATTTTCTAGAAATACCTGATATTAACCTGACTTTTAATTAATTAATTGGTGTTAGAAATAGCTCATATGAAAAGCTAAAACCCTCCCAAATGATGTTTAATGCATTGAAATAAATAATTTTCATAGAAAAAATATTTATCATTTAATCAAGACAGAAAGGTCAAATTTTGGCAAGACAAAAGTTTTGTCGCCTATACAGAAATTGAACAAATGATACACAAATATGTCAGCAAATTAAGTTGTGGTGCTGTGAGATCCAAATTTAATATCTTGTATGACTTCCATGAGCTTGAAGGACTGCATCCATGCGGTTTGGCAAGGATTCATACAATTTATTGATGAAGTCATCAGGAATAGCTAAGAAAGCAGTCTTGCATGCCTCCCAGAGTTCATCAATATTCTTTGGTTTCATCTTCCATGCGTCCTCTTTCATCCTACCCCACATATGCTCAATGTTGTTCATGTCTGGTGACTGGGCTGGCCAATCCTGGAGCATCTTGATCTTCTTCGCCTTGAGGAACTTTGATGTGGAGATGGAAGTATGCGATGGAGCACCGTCCTGCTGCAGAATTTGGCCTCTTTTATGGTTGGGAATAAGAGGTAGCTAAGATTTCTTGGTATTTTAGACTATTGATGTTGCCTTCCACCCTGCAGATCTCTCGCACACCCCCAGACTGGATGTAACCCCAGACCATGATTTTTCCGCCACCAAACTTCACAGTTTTCTGGGTGAATTTAGGATCCATTCTGGCTCCAGTAGGTCTCCTGCAATATTTGCGGCGACTGTGGTGTAATTCAACAGAAGATTCATCTGAAAAATCCACCTTCTGCCACTTTTCCAGGGTCCATCCTTTTAGCAGGCTGTGGGCCTTGGCAAATGCCACACGGTTTTTCAATTGTCTTTTGTTTAGTGCTGGCTTCTGGGCACTGATTCGACCATGGAGGCCATTTCGAGACAGAATCCGGCAAACAGTTCTGGTTGACACAGGGACTTCAGGTGACCAGGTCTCGTGGAGCTCTGCTGCAGTGGAAAATGGGCTGGCCTTGGGTTTTCGAGCCAACAAACGGTCCTCTCGAGCAGTTGTCTTGCGGGGTCTGCCTGACCTGGGCTTGTGAAAAACGTCTCCAGTCTCTTCAAATCTTTTTTTTATCCTCTGTACTTGACGCTGAGACACATTGAAGGTGTCTGCCACATCAGCAGTGGATCTGGTCTTCAGCCTCTTGATAATCAAAACTTTAGTCTCTGGGTGAATCTTAGGCATGTTGGCAGAGGTCTAGTTGCAGTTGATGTGAAGGTCTAGTGTACTGGGGTTCTTTTTATACACACTTGAGATCTAATTGATCCATTATTAGTCACAGGTGAAGCTCATATGACAAGGTGACAACACTTATGTCTTTGCAAAAATTGACTCAATGGGCTTTACCAAGCTGTGAATATTACAATACTTTTTGAAAGCTTAGTTTTTCACTGAAACAATTTCTAATCTTGATTAGAAATATATTTCAGCGGCACTTTAGGTCAATTTGTACACAAGTGACAAGACTTTTGTCAGGGACTGTGTATATATATATATATATATATATATATATATATATATATATATATATATATATATATATATATATATATATATATATATATATATAAAAGGACGCCATATAATTCTGTTTTATAATAAATTTGTACACACCTAAGCACCCATGAAAAAACAACATTGCTAAAGAACCTTTACAGAATTCATCACAGTGTATAGTATGTGTACAGAGCAACAATAACAAGATTGTTTTCAGTTTAGACATTTTATGTAAAATTGACATTTAAATGTAGACCTCTCATGCTGCGATATATAGTTATATAGTTATATCTCATGCTGCGATATATAGCACTGCAATATATATAACTATATAGTTATATTATGTCAATATTGGCCCATTTTCATGATCTTGCCTAGGGTCCCACAGAACCACAGGCCACCCTTGTGTGAACTTGGCAGGAGTGATTGGAAGATCTGAGCTATCATATCCTTGTGGTTTAAGATCAAGCAGCATGGGTAAGAAATGTAATTTAACTTATTGGATGACATCGATATACTATGCTGAGCATAATTTATGATCTTTGATGACATTTGATGATGAAAATGTGTCCTTCCTTTTATTGTTGCAGTGCCAGGAGACGAAGCAGACCAAAGGGCAACTCTACAATACACACTGCAAACAGCATGGAAGCAAAGACTAAAAACAGTAACAATAGCACTGATAATAACAGTAGTTGCAGTAGGAGTAGCAATGGCAGGAACAACAATAGCTGAAGCAGTAGTGGGAGCAGCAGCAGGAGCAGCTGCTGGAGTGGGCATTTTACAATCACAATGGGAAGAAGAAGGTAGAACACAAGCAGCAGTAGCAGTGACAGCAGTAGCAGGAGGCCTTGCAGGAACAGCAGCAGTAATAATGCGATCATTGGTAGTAACACAATCATTAACAGGATCAGCAGTAGCTGGAACAATAGCAGGAGCTGCAATAGTAGCAATAACAAGAACACATTTACAGTGGGCAATAAATATAACACAGAGGTCAATGTATGTACTACAATTAGTTTTAGCCTTGGTAAAAAGAATAAAAGTAGCAGTACAACGGGGTAGAAAATTTCTACCGACAGCAACACTAATTGTAGGACCAGGAGCAGCAGCAATAGCAACAGCAGCATCAGGAGGAACATCACCAGCAGAATCAACATTAATAGAGGCATCACAAGCCAAATCAACAGCATCACCAGCAGAATCAGCAGCAACACCAGCAGAATCAACAGCACCAACAGCAGAATCAACAGCACCACCAACAGAATCAGCAGCACCACCAGCAGAATCAGCAGGACCATCAGCAGAATCAGCAGCAACACCAGCAGAATCAGCAGCAACACCAGCAGAATCAGCAGCACCACCAGCAGAATCAGCAGGACCATCAGCAGAATCAGCAGGACCATCAGCAGAATCAGCAGCACCACCAGCAGAATCAGCAGCACCACCAGCAGAATCAGCAGGACCATCAGCAGAATCAGCAGCAACACCAGCAGAATCAACAGCACCAACAGCAGAATCAACAGCACCACCAACAGAATCAGCAGCACCACCAGCAGAATCAGCTGCAACACCAGCAGAATCAGCAGCACCAACAGCAGAATCAACAGCACCACCAGCAGAATCAGCAGCACCACCAGCAGAATCAACAGCACCACCAGCAGAATCAACAGCACCACCAGCAGAATCAACAGCACCATCAGCAGAATCAGCAGGACCATCAGCAGAATCAACAGCACCACCAACAGAATCAGCGACAACACCAGCAGAAGCAGCAGCACCACCAGCAGAATCAACATCACCACCAGCAGAATCAACAGCATCACCAGCAGAATCAGCAGCACCACCAACAGAATCAACGACAACACCAGCAGAATCAGCAGCACCAACAGCAGAATCAGCAGCAACACCAGCAGAATCAGCAGCACCACCAGCAGAATCAGCAGCACCACCAACAGAATCAACAGCACCACCAACAGAATCAGCGACAACACCAGCAGAATCAACAGCACCACCAGCAGAATCAACAGCACCATCAGCAGAATCAGCAGGACCATCAGCAGAATCAGCAGGACCATCAGCAGAATCAACAGCACCAACAGCAGAATCAACAGCACCACCAACAGAATCAGCAGCACCACCAGCAGAATCAGCTACAACACCAGCAGAATCAGCAGCACCAACAGCAGAATCAACAGCACCACCAGCAGAATCAGCAGCACCACCAGCAGAATCAACAGCACCACCAGCAGAATCAACAGCACCATCAGCAGAATCAGCAGGACCATCAGCAGAATCAGCAGCACCACCAGCAGAATCAACAGCACCACCAACAGAATCAGCAGCACCACCAGCAGAATCAGCTGCAACACCAGCAGAATCAGCAGCACCAACAGCACCACCAGCAGAATCAGCAGCACCACCAGCAGAATCAACAGCACCACCAGCAGAATCAACAGCACCACCAACAGAATCAGCAGCACCACCAGCAGAATCAGCTGCAACACCAGAAGAATCAGCAGCACCAACAGCAGAATCAACAGCACCACCAGCAGAATCAGCAGCACCACCAGCAGAATCAACAGCACAACAAGCAGAATCAACAGCACCATCAGCAGAATCAGCAGGACCATCAGCAGAATCAGCAGGACCATCAGCAGAATCAACAGCACCACCAGCAGAATCCGCAGCACCACCAGCAGAATCAACAGCACCACCAGCAGATTCAGCAGCACCACCAGCAGAATCAGCAGCAGCACCAGCAGCAGAATCAGCAGCACCACCAGCAGAATCAACAGCACCACTAACAGAATCAGCAGCAGAATCAGCTGCAACACCAGCAGAATCAGCAGCAACACCAGCAGAATCAACAGCACCACCATTAGAAGCAGCAGCACCAGCAGCAGAATCAGCAGCACCACCAGCAGAATCAACATCACCACCACAAGCAGAAGCAGCAGCACCACCACATGCAGAAGCAGCAGCATCACCAGCAGAATCAAAAGCACCACCAGCAGAATCAACAGCACCACCAGCAGAATCAACAGCACCACCACCAGCAGAATCAACAGCAACACCAGAAGAATCAACAGCACCACCAGCAGAAGCAGCAGCACCACCAGCAGAATCATCAGCACCACCAGCAGAATCAACAGTATTAGAAGTATCACAAGCCAGATCAGCAGCATTAGAAAAATCATCACCAGCAGAATTAGCAACATCAAAAGCATCAAAAGGGGTATGTCAAGTCAAATCAGCAGCCTCAGGAGGAGCATCACAAGTCAAATTAGCAGGATCAGGAAGAGCATTACAAGTCAAATCAGCAGCATCCGGAGGAGCATCACAGGCAGTATCTCCAGGAGGAGCATCACTGGCAGCATCCGCAGTATCAGGAGGCGTGTCACTGGCAGCATCTGCGGTATCAGGAGGAGCATCAGCAGCATTAGGAGGAGCATCAGCAGCATCAGGAGGAGCATCACTGGCAGCATCCACGGCATCAGGGGGAGCGTCACTGGCAGCATCCATGGCATCAGGAGGAGCATCACTGGCAGCATCCGCAGTATCAGGAGGCACGTCACTGGCAGCATCTGCGGCATCAGGAGGAGCATCAACAGCATTAGGAGGAGCATCAGCAGCATCAGGAGGAGCATCACTGGCAGCATCCACGGCATCAGGGGGAGCATCACTGGCAGCATCCATGGCATCAGGAGGAGCATCACTGGCAGCATCCATGGCATCAGGAGGAGCATCACTGGCAGCATCAGCAGCATCACTGGTAGCATCAGCAATAACAGCAGGAGCATCACAAGACAAATCAGCAGCATCAGGAGGAGCATCACAAAACAAATCAACAGCATCAGGAGGAGCATCACTGGCAGCATCCACGGCATCAGGGAGAGCAACACTGGCAGCATCCATGGCATCAGGAGGAGCATCACTGGCAGCATCCGCAGTATCAGGAGGCACGTCACTGGCAGCATCTGCGGCATCAGGAGGAGCATCAACAGCATTAGGAGGAGCATCAGCAGCATCAGGAGGAGCATCACTGGCAGCATCCACGGCATCAGGGGGAGCATCACTGGCAGCATCCATGGCATCAGGAGGAGCATCACTGGCAGCATCCATGGCATCAGGAGGAGCATCACTGGCAGCATCAGCAGCATCACTGGTAGCATCAGCAATAACAGCAGGAGCATCACAAGACAAATCAGCAGCATCAGGAGGAGCATCACAAAACAAATCAACAGCATCAGGAGGAGCATCACTGGCAGCATCCAAGGCATCAGGGGGAGCATTACTCGCAGCATCCATGGCATCAGGAGGAGCATCACTGGCAGCATCACTGGTAGCATCAGCAATAACAGCAGGAGAATCACAAGACAAATCAGCAGCATCAGGAGGAGCATCACAAGACAAATCAGCAGCATCAGGAGGAGCATCACAAGACAAATCAGCAGCATCAGGAGGAGCATCACAAGACAAATCAGCAGCATCAGGAATAGCATCAAAAGACAAATCAGCAGCATCAGGAGGAGCATCACAAGACAAATCAGCAGCATCAGGAGGAGCATCAAAAGACAAATCAGCAGCATCAGGAATAGCATCAAAAGACAAATCAGCAGCATCAGGAGAAGCATCACAATACAAATCAGCAGCATCAGGAGGAGCATCACAAGACGAATCAGTAGCATCAGGAGGAGAATCGCAAGACAATTCAGCAGCATCAGGAGAAGCATCACAAGACAAATCAGCAGCATCAGGAGAAGCATCACAAGACAAATCAGCAGCATCAGGAGGAGTATCACAAGATGAATCAGCAGCATCTGGAGGAGCATCACAAGACAAATCAGCAGCATCAGGAGGAGCATCACAAGACAAATCAGCAGCATCTGGAGGAGCATCACAAGACGAATCAGCAGCATCTGGAGGAGCATCACAAGACGAATCAGCAGCATCTGGAGGAGCATCACAAGACAAATCAGCAGCATCAGGAGGAGCATCAGAAGACGAATCAGCAGCATCTGGAGGAGCATCACAAGACGAATCAGCAGCATCAGGAGAAGCATCACAAGACGAATCAGCAGCATCACCAGCAGAATTAGCGGGAGCAATTGGATTAACTGGAGGGTTACTGGGAGAAGGATCACAAGGACACAGACAATTACAGACAAAAGCAGCAGTGATGGTAAGTTTGATTATGTTGGCTTGACACAACTTATGTACACCAAACTCAGATAAGACCTACAGACTGTTTTCACTTCGCATACTATATCCTTTAAAAATTATTGTACCTACCTAAAACAAATTATTAAAAAGACCACTCTATTAGTCAAAAAAGCTCTAAATTATAATGGCCCAGTTTCACAAACAGAGCCAAACAAAGCCAGTAAGCAACTGTAAAACCTTTGAAGTAAAAAAACAAAACCAAATAAAAAATCAGCCAAATTCTACAGTAACATACAAACCCAATTCCAAAAAATACTGTACAAATTGTGAATAAAAACAGATTGCAATCATGTGGAAGTTTCCAATTACATTTTTTTTATTCAGAATACAACATAGATGACATATCAAATGTTGAAAGTGAGACATTTTGAAGTGTCATGCCAAATATTGGCTCATTTTGAATTTCATTAGAGCTACACATTCCAAAAAAGTTGTGACAGGCCATGTTTACCACTGTGTGGCATGCCCTCTTCTTTCTATAACGTTCTTCAAACGTCTGGAGACTGAGGAGACAAGTTGCTCAAGTTTAGAAGGAATTTTGTCCCATTCTTGTCTAATACAGGTTTCTAGTTGCTCAACTGTCTTGGGTCTTCTTTGTTGCATCTTCCTCTTTATGATGGAAGATTAATCTTTGAATGAATCTTATGAATCTTTGGATGATATTACGCACTGTAGATGATTATAACATCAAACTCTTTGCAATTTTTCTCTGAGAAACTCCTTTCATATATTGCTCCACTATTTTTTGCTGCAGCAATGGGAGAATTGGTGATCCTTTGCCCACTTTGACTTCTGAGAAACACTGCCACTCTGAGAGGCTCTTTTTATAATCTTTTCCCAATCATGTTGGACCTAATAAGTTGTAAATTGGTCCTCCAGCTTTTCCTTATATGTATATTTAACTTTTCAGGCCTCTTATTGCTACCTGTCCCAACTTTTTTGGAATGAGTAGCTCTCATGAAATCCTGAAATTAATTTTGAAATGAATGAATTATTAATGAAATTTGTTTTGTTTTAGATGAAAAGCTAAAGTTTTTGATTGATTAAATTCTGTTCTAAAAACAAATTAGTTATTTAATTTGTCACCATGTAAAAAACACCATCCTCAACTAAAACAGAAAACCCCCAATGCATTCTGGACCCCATTTGCACAGCAACAGCACCCGGTGAACAGAGAACAAAACCATGAAACAGGTTTAAAATAGTTTTGAAACCATACCACCACCATCCCCGCGCATACCCCAAAAAATCCAAGTCCATGAAAACTGTGACCGCATAAACACAAGCATTACATGTTTAGCCTATTTGCATGTTGGTAGACAGAGGTGATTATCTGATATTCTAGATGCCAGTTGCTCCATGTTGATCATTCTAGAATACTTTATTCAGTCCCCATAGATCTGAACTCACTTCTAACCAGAGGCCATGACCATTACCATAGAACCAATCGACCAACTTAACTTCCTCTAATGATAACTTAACATAATCATGCCATGGTTTCCCATGTACAGGTAATTAGAATAATATTACAGTAACCAGGAATTGAGGCTCACCCTATTTATATTGGTCAACAACTTTTTATTGCTCTAAACGAAAGACCCATTTGGTCTACTAACCTTTAAAGTTCAAGTATACATAACTAATGCCAATGTGTAAGTCGGAACTCTAAACCATAAGTCTGTTGTGCCCTTATGCTTCACCCAAACTGTGTTTAAGTCCACTAGTAGTCTGAGCATAGATCTGTGGTGTTGTGGATTTAACGTAATCTACTAGAGTTAATAATTCCAGAGTAAGTCAGAAAAAAATCAATATAACAATGTATTATTAGTCAGGTAAATGTATCATGCCAATTACATAATCAATTCAAAGATAATCGATACATAACATCAAATGCTCTGAAGTAAAGTGTAAGAGATGCATACCTGACCTCAAGGAAATAGGATACATAATGCATAGCAATACGGGCTGATCTGGCAACAGAATCGCGCCCTGACCCTTCTGCAACATCTCCTTAAATACACAGACCAAGACAGAAATCGCTTTTAAATATAAACATGAGTTCACAATGGGAATTTGCTTTAATAAAGTCCTGTAGACCTGTAATTTACACCTTATTGAGGACAGGAGGTAACGACCAATTGGCAGAGGACACACCCATCACAAGAATCAAAATATCTCTAAACTCTTAAAACCTTTGTTACCTTTTGCTTTACTTCTTTGAGAATGTGACCTTTGTTCCAGTCGCACTGAGACATTTCAAATTATACCGAACATGTACATTTACATTTATGCATTTAGCAGACGCTTTTATTCAAAGCGACTTACAACTGAGGAGTACAGGAAGCAATCTGTCATGAAGAGGTGAAGAAATGCAAAAAGTGCCCTAAATACAAAGATTTAGATATTACTCAGAGTAGCAAAAACTAGAATAGAAGGAAAAGAGAAAAACCAGGAAGAGTTAGATTTTTCTTTTTTGTTTAATGATAAGATTTAGTGCTCACGGAAGAGATGAGTTTTTACATGTCTTTTGAATGAAACGAGTGATTCTATCTTACATATCGAGAATGGAAGATCGTTCCACCAACCAGGAACAGTGAATGAAAAGGTTCTGTATAATACTGTATAGTATTTGTTCACGTTAACCCATGTCAATTTTGGGTGAATTATAGAAGAGAGATGGGTGAAGAGGCAGTAAAGGGAAAGAAATGTACATTAAGACAATACATAGATGATCAACTCAGTGTGACGTTGTCTCGGATGGGGACGCTAAATGCACAAGAGTGAATTCAGATGTTAATTTCCTTTGTTTTCCCAGAGAGTCGACATCTCTAATATTTTTTTCTAGTTTCCCCATTCTTACAAGCAAACACAGACACACCATATTGGTAATGTCCCCATCTAAACATCAACATCTAAACCTCTGTTAATTCTCAATTAGAGCTTTTGTAGACGTCTGATCTTGAAAGTCAGTCTTCCTCACCATGTGAGAGCACTGTGATATCACTGTGATAGTGTTGAGAAACAGGAAGTAGAATGTCCCCCCCGTGTCTGATATTTGAGCCGCCTCCTCTCAACCTGCTCAACATTATGAATTCACAGTGAGCTCACATATTACTCACACTGTGAGTATTGCATTATCAAAGAGAAATACAAAACTTTAAAGCAAAAAAGTTAATTGAGCTCTCTGTCGTGTATTTTTGCGCTTCAATGGTCAATTCGGGCGACTAAAATATGACTAAAACTAAATTCCATTTTAGTCAAAAGACTAAGGCTAAAACAAAATTAACACTGCCTCTAACGTCAAGGAACCTGAAAAAGATTTTACGTTCCCAGAACCAACACTGAATATTTAGAGAACATTCATGAATGTAAAATGAATGTAAATGAAAGCTGCTGGCTCATGGGGATCCCGGTTTGAATTTGGCTTGAGTTTGTCATGTCCCAATCCTATTTCCCAATAATCCTCTCTCTCCCAATACTTTCCGGCCTCCACTACTGTCCTGTAAAAAATAAAAATTAAAAAAAATGTAAAAACCTTTGACAACATCAGTTTGCAAATGGCTGTTCTCATTAACAATATTGAATATAATTCCATGAGAATTTATAAAGTCTTACAAATTGTTTCTAAACTCTATTTGTCTATGAAACAGGGAGAAAACCCGGACATTGGAACCTCTGGAGTCAGACCAGATCAACACCTACAGCAGGAAAAGTGTGGAAGAGAAAAAATACGGCATCTATTTCACAAACTTCATCTTGAAGGCAGGCACCACAATAAACTGAGAGCTGCAGATATTCTTCAGATAACTGCACATTCATTACAATCCCATGAGTCTTGTGCTGAGGAGGAGCTGATTCAGACTTTCCTTCAAAAACTACTGATGATGAACTACAGAGCAAGATACATTCATGTTAATAAGGCTAGTGAACACGATCACGCGCAAAGAGATAATGACTCATCTGAAGATGGTGGTGATATATTCAAAGCAGTGACTTTGTCAAACAAAAGACTCAGTCAATCTGAGCGAATCCACCCGATGGATGTTCAGATGGCCCTGTTTCATAGTGCTGATGGTTTCCTGAAGCAGATGATAGTCACTAAACTGTCCCAGTGTCAGTACGCTCTGCCTCTCCTTGTTCCTGATCCATTCACACAACAGATTGAGTTTCCTCTCTGGACATTCAGGCAGAACAACAAGAGCTGGAAGATGAGAAACACCAACAATGATATCATCAGTCAAACCCAGCCGATCTACAAGGCAGAAACTTCAATGGTGTTTTTCTTCAGGTTTGGCTCTGTCTCGTCATCCAAGTCTCAGCTGATGAACAGTCTGATCAATGAGAAACACAACACATTCTTCCACAGGAACTGCCCAGGCAGCAGCAGAACCAGAGTCCTGATGGATGGGGTGGTGGAGATCGCCTGGTTCTGCCCCTCTGGGAAAAACACGGATAAATTCACTGACTGTGATGCGTTCTGTAATCTACATGGTGATGCACGAGACCATGAGAAACAGCTACAGATCCTCACTGAAATGGCCTCAGTCAATGTTGTTCTTCTACCACGACTGGACAGGAATGACAGAAGTGCAGGAACAATCCAAAACCTTTACAAGAACAGAAAGCCACTCATTTGCCTTTTTACAGAGGATGAATCTACTGTCATTGAGATGACAAAATGGAAATTCAAAATCGGTCTGAAGGACAGAAATCAGTCAGATGTATCTGAAGAACTCAGGAGAGCTATACATGATTGTCTCTCAGATTCATCTTCCTCTTTCAGACTTGAAGATGTGTCCAAACACTCATACATCAGAGTAGATGAGAAAGATTATGATCACTGCAGGAGAGGAAAAGAAGCAGCACAGCAGATGATGAGTTTACTGGAGAAGAAACATCTGACAGAAATTAAAGAATCAGTTCTGCCCTGTCAGGGGAAACTGTGGCATCAGTGGTGTCAGAAAAACAAAGAACTACGTCGACCTCGAGGAGATGAGACAGCAGTGGACATCAGTAGAAAACGAGCAGAATTGAAGAAAATACGAGAACAGCAGTATGAGTCTGACACCAGTGAGTTCATGAAGCTCTTTATTAAAGAAATAAACTTGCATGATGAACATGAGAGGAAGTATTTCATCAAATGGCTCAGAATCCTCCTAGATGAACATATTTCTGCTGATCTTTCTGCTCTTCATCACAAGTATGATAAACAGTGGTCAACAGTCTTACAACTGAAAGAGAACCATGATAAATCTGAGCAACTCAAGACTGAACAAACTGGCCTTGAGAGAATATCTGAGGAACTTCACGCTGCATCCGTTGGTCTGGAGCACATCATGAGGGAGATTGGTCAGATCTATGAATCATGTTCATCTGTGAAGAAGAACAAGAAAGACCTGCAGTTTGACTTCTCATCTTTCCCGAGTCTTGCAGCAGAGATGATGATCTCTGGATTTCCTCTGGAGTTGATGGATGGAGATGCTGCTCATGTTCCTCTGGACTGGATCTCTGCTGTTCTAGATCAACTCATCCAGAAACTGGGAGACCAGAGAGTCTTTGTGCTGTCAGTTTTAGGGCTTCAGAGCTCTGGGAAATCCACCATGCTCAATGCCATGTTTGGACTCCAGTTTGCCGTCAGTGCTGGCAGGTGCACCAGAGGAGCTTTCATGCAGCTGGTCAGATTGTCAGACGAGATGAAAACACAGATGAACTTTGACTATATTCTGGTTGTTGATACTGAGGGTCTTCGTGCTCTAGAACTAGCTGGAAGATCAACAAGAGATCATGACAATGAATTGGCCACATTTGTTGTTGGTCTTGGAAATCTATCCTTGATCAATATCTTTGGAGAAAACCCATCTGAGATGCAGGACATTCTTCAGATTGTTGTTCAGGCTTTTATGAGGATGAAGAAGGTCAGACACATTCCCAGATGTGTGTTTGTGCATCAGAACATCTCAGACATCAGAGCTGGAGAGAAACACATGGAGGGAAGGAGACGACTGCAGAAGACACTGGATGAGATGACAAAACTTGCTGCTGAAGAGGAAGTCTGTGATGCAGGATGTTTCAGTGATGTCATTAAACTTGACATTCATGATGATGTGAAGTGTTTTGCTCAGCTCTGGGAGGGCAGCCCACCGATGGCACCACCAAACCTAAACTACTGTGATAATATTCAAGAACTAAAAGAAACTATTATGTTTTATGCTGCTGGTTTACATGGAATGAGGCTGACACACTTAAAAGATCATATTAATAATCTCTGGGAGGCTTTACTAAATGAACGATTTATCAAAAATTCTCTGGAGATTTCAGCCTACAGGAAACTGGAAACCGAATACAGCAAGTGGACCTGGAGGCTTCGCAGTGCCATGATGGAAACTGAGATTAAATTACACAACAAAATGGAAAATGAAGCAATTCATGAGGTTGAGGAAACTGATCTTCAAAGAGAACTGAAGACGACAAGTGAAGAAGTGGAGAAATCTATGTTTGAATTCTTTGAAAAAGACAAAGATAAAAATATACTGATTCAATGGAAAACATCATTTGAAATAAAAATCAAAGAGATTCAGGAAAACATTGTGAGAGAAACAAAGAGGAAATTAAATGAGTTTCTTCAGCAGCGAGACCTCAAGAAAAAGATTGATGCTCGGAAGACACATCATGAAAACACTCTCTATGAAAAGAGCAAAGAATGTGCCTTAAAACTCAAAGACAAAGCAAAGGATGAAGAAACACTGAAGAAAGAGTTTGATTTGCTTTGGAAAAAGAGTGTTAAGAAGATCATATCAGACACTCCTCCAATTAAAGACATTAACATAATGAGAGATGCGAGAGAGATCTTCAGTGACGTCTATAGAAGTGTTTCTGTAGACCGTTGGAAGGAGAGCATGGATATCTTCTCAGTGCCAAGTTATTATGTTTATGTAAAGGAAAAGAGATCCAGTGGATTTTTCACAAAAACCATCATATCAGCTAAGGAGAGGCTTGGTTATGTTCTATCAAAAGAGGATGTAGCCCAAATAAGATCATTAGTCACAGATGTTGCTCAAAAAACAGCCAAAATGATTCAGTCTTTTAACATTTCAAAGATGGGATACAACATTAGCTGCATTAAAACACTCATAGATTACATCAAGAGGAGAGTAACTGAACACCAGGAAGGATCAGTGAAATATAAGTTCAAGAATGAATTTTTCATTGATTTGGTTTATTCCATCTGTAATGGAGCAAACAAGATGATCACTGACCAACACATGATGTTCAGAGAAGCCAATAGTCCTGTAATATATGTTGAGAAGAAGAGAGAAGAGTACTATAGTATTTTCAAAAAATACTGCCATAGAGCCACATCAGCTGCCATTTTTGGAGAGATCATCTGTCAGAAACTGAAAGAGCCCATTGAGCAGAGCGTCTATAAGAAGACTGCCAGAGATTTAGCAGAAGAAATGAGATCAAACTGTGAATCACTGAATGGAAACAGATCAAATCTGGAGAAACACATCCTGAAGAGACTGGTAGAAGAGGAGGACTTCAACAAATACATGAACTACATTCATAATCCCAGTGATCACTTCAAGAGTTTCATCAGAGATGAAGTCAGTCGGTACATAACTGATAAGTTCAGTGTCAGTGTTTTACCCAAGATGAATGAGAGCATTAAACTCCTGGAGCAGAAGATCATGAAAGCAGCTCATGAATCTACTGAACATGTTCAAGAGAACAGAGATGCTGGTTTGTGGTTGAAGAGTTTCAAACAGCGGCTCTCAGATGAGCTGATCTTCTCTGAAAAAACCCTCAGTGGAGTAAAATATGTGGATGATTTCAGCACGCTAGAAGATGAGATAAGACAAGAACTTCCTGCTACAATGTCTGATATCAGCATTAGATTCAACACAGAGTCATTTACAGCAAATCTGGACTATGAATTCAGACCAGATGAGCTTCTGATCGATCACTTCTGTCAGTGCTGTTGGGTTCAGTGTCCATTCTGTAGAGCCATCTGCACCAACACCATCGAAAACCATGATGGAGATCATAATGTTCCTCTTCACAGAGTGACTGGAATTAATGGGTTGTTTTACAGAGAAAAAACAAACCTGGCTGTTAATATCTGCACATCAGTGGTAGCAAGCCGAGATCACTATTTTTATCCCAATGCCTCAGATGATGTGCTCCTCTGCAGAGAATACCGAACAGCAGGAGGAGTTTATGCCGACTGGAGCATCACCTCCGACCTCTCTGCGCTTCCCTACTGGAAGTGGTTTCTGTGCAGATTCCAGAAACATCTGGAAAAATATTACAATAAAACATTTAAGAGTACTGAGATCCCAGATGAATGGAGAAAATACTCTAAACAGGACGCTATTGAGAGTTTGGATCAATACTTCTAATGGAACAGATAAAGAGTGAGACTCTTCATCTCTGAGTTCTCCTCAGATCACATATCAGAAATGAGTTTCTATTACACATCAGAGAGACTCATAAAGATCCCTGTGGTAAAAATCAAGTTTTTAATGTTGTTTATATGTCTATGCTGTGTTTTTAATATGCTTTCAGACAAATTCATGGGTCAACAGCATCGCAGTATTTTCTCCTTAAGACTGGAGTGAACGGAAGACAAAAACGCGCTTTGAAATTGCTGGTGTTTCTTACGTCACACATTACCTTGTATCCAATCATGTCCACTGACCACCAGTAATTTTTTACCAGGTTTGTGTAAGCACTATGTAGTAAGAGAGTGATATTAAAAGACCAAAGTCAACATACAGCTTTTTGATTATGCATATCTAGCAGATATAGTTCTGTACAAAAGAAACCCTTACAGCAGGGAAAGCAGAATAACTTCAGACACCACTTTTATTGACCTTGAAACATATATTGGACACTTGGTCAGTGAAATGTCTGCTGCATTAACTTCTTCCCACACAAAACACAATATAGACTGGAAAGAGAAGGGAAAATGCTGATGTACTACAATTACATGTATCTAATATTATGTAATACACAAAAAAAATTGAATAATACATTGCTATTATTTTAAACGGAAGAAAATAAAGAAATTAAATAAAATGGCTAGTGTATTTTTTTTTTCACTGACAAATTACAATTTCCACATGTATTAACAACGAATGATGTGTGAAAATAATATTCATATGAACCAACATACACACATTCCCTGAAAGCAATCTCTGTATAACTGCGAAAACAGCATAATAGTTGGATGTTAAGAAATAGAAATTAGAGTTAGAGAAATTCAGTTCAGAACACACTCAGTTTAATATTTTATAACCTTTAACTGAATAAACACTTTTAAACATACCAACATCTAGACTGGGAAGAGGAGAAGGGGAAAATTTGCGTCTTGCCTGGCCAGCGTCCTTTCGCGTTCTGAGGCTGATGTAACTCATTGGCCATTTCTCAAATAGATTCATAAGGCCAAAGATCGCCCAGTATATACACAAGACAAATTATATCTTGTGATTAACCACTAACCACACAAACAATGATGTTTCACGAGAGCACAAGTACAGACAAAAACGCATTTTGGCCCTGTCCCAAATGACACACATTTGACACACATCTTCTTCCCTTTTCTGGTTTTTGCTACTCTGAGCGGTATACAAATCTTGGTATTTGGGGCACTTTTGCGTTTCTTTGCCTCTTCTTGACGGATCGCTTCCTGTACTCCTGAGTTGTAAGTCGCTTTGGATAAAAGCATCTGCTAAATGCATAATTGTAAATGTAAATTTGATATACTAAGATATAGTATCTTACTTGTCGGACACATTTTGTGAGCTGACACTTGAAACAGACAGTGAGGAGATTTAGATGCTCCATACGGTGTGGAAACGCCCCTTACCTGCTGATTGGCTACAAGTTTGTTATTGGACTCGTCCCGAGTCCGTTTTGTAAAATGGTTTTGAAATAACAAAACCCCATTTTGAGTCCAAGAGACCGTAGGGTGTCCCATTTGTCATTTTAGGTTTTTAGAAGAGTGCTTGCAAGCACCCTCGTTGGGGTCAATATGCACCCTCGATGCGCACTTCTAACAAGCCCGCACTAGTGCTGACAGCCAAAGCAGCATTACATCATGAAAGTGCGGACTCATAGGGTGTTCTTCCTTTATAGCGTATAAATTTAACCTGCGGTAGATACGGAGGCCGCCACTCTTCTTTAACATGAGAACCAAAGGAGAGGTCACGCTCTTCCATCTCTGACAGTACTTGCCGTAATGTCTGATAGTGCCCTGGTGGCCCATGCTGAGAAGGCAAACAGAAAGGACCGTTGTCAGACAGATGGATGCGACTGAGTCCTTTCTTCTTCCGCAGTATAGCTTGAGCTTTGAGAATATGAGTTCATGCTTCTGGACCAAGCGCAATAACTTTTCCACTGAAGTGAAACTTAGCAAGAGTCAAAGTCCTAGTCACTCAATCCTATCTTCTGCAAGATATTATGGAAGTCTGTGTTGGGTGGTTCGTCATACACGGTTTGACTCTGAGCTTTAACAGTCTTGAAGGGTTGCTCTGCATACATTTCCAGATCTTCCAAAGCTACACAAAGAGAAACGTTGACTACCTTAGAATTTTTCTTCAGAGTGATGAGCTTGTTATGCGGGTAAGGCATCCTAACTGCAGTCATGAAAGCCACACGTATTTGACATGATTTTATGAATATTTATAGACTACTTTTA